>NC_044194.1:34586806-34623896 GCF_900880675.1 Sparus aurata
CAGGATGAGGCATAGTCAGTGCTTGTAACTACTTTTTTTGGTACAATTTGATGATTAAAAAAAACATGATCTTAATGTCAATCCTTTTTCCCTATGTTTGACAAAACAAAATGTCACAGTTTCTTATATATTTGTGTGGTTGCAGCCCTTGCAGTCTCTGTCGATCTGTGACTCCAAGCTGAAGACAGGGATGCACATCCTGCTGAGCGCTCTGGGCGGCCATGCTGCTCTGGCTAAAGTCGACATCAGTGGAAACAACATCGGAGACACTGGAGCCAAAATGCTGGCCAAAGCCCTGATAAGCAACACAAGACTGAGGTAAACACACACACACACACACACACACACACACACACACACACACACAGTACCGAAGGTGTTTGATACTCACAATTTGTTCCACAAACCAACCATGTTGTATTTAGTATGAAGCTGTGGCTCCGCTGTATGCCACCAGATGTCACCATTTCAGGATTTATTGCAAAGTGTTCACTTCCCTTGCCTTTTTACATAATATACCTGTCAATCAAGCAATACCTTCACCTTTTCCCAAGCTATGATTATCACTGTAGGCCAACTTCAGGTTTTACTTCCGTGAACTGACCTCTCTTCCTCTCTTTCAAGGACTCTGACATGGGACAGAAACAATGTATCGGCCAGAGGTTTCCAAGATGTGGCTGATGCTTTGGAGAGGTCATACACAAACACACGCGCACATGCAAGCACACACACACACACACACACCTTAGCCGTGGTATACCAGAAATCCTCCAACAGTGAAAGTTGAATCCTAACAAAATAGCTTACATTGTTCAGTTTGATGGTTTGTGTTTTCTTCCTGATTGTGGCAGTGACTCACCTGTGCCATGCATTTTATACTTACAAACAGTTCAGTTGATCTTGGGACCTGTAGCAGCTTTGAAATGGCTCCAAGTGACTTTCCTGACTTGTTCAAATCAATAATGAGCTCTTTCAGATTGATGCTGAGCTCTTTAGATTGTAGTGTTTCTGACTGAGTCTAATGGGTGAATCAAGACATTGCTTCAGTTAACATTTTCAAAAATAACTAGTGACAGCTAACTGTAATACTTTAACATTGACATTGTTGCTCTCAAACACTTTGCAGTCTGCTGTGCTAATTACATCCTGGCCAATGGATCAAACCCACTATGTAGGAACCCCTTTACTATGTCCAGTAAATGTAATTACCCTTTGTCTGCCCACCCATCCCTGTGTCCAAGGCTATTGGTTTATCTAAACAGCTCTATAGTTAATTGGTCTACATTATCATTATGCTGTTGTAATAAAATTGGGTGATTTTAAGACATAGTGTTAACCACTGCATGTGAAATCATAATAGCCATATCTTACCCCCAGGACAGAGCCTGCAATAGGGTGTACAGTAGAAGCCCCAGAGGATTTGTTCTGAACTGTAGTAAACTTGACCTTCTGTGCTTTGATTAGCCACCATGAAACAATTCCCCTTCCATTTTATAACAAGTGAACAGTGTTGGGCACGATACTTTAAAAAAGTTAAAGTTACTAGTTACTTCTTCCAAAAAGTAACTGAGTTAGTAACAGAATTATTCCACTATAAAAGTAACTAGTTACCAGGAAAAGTAACTATTGCGTTTCTTTTAATTATTCTCTCTTTTGAGCTCGGCATTCATTTTAGCTACTCGGCATCCATGTATTTAGAAAATGTCTTCCTGCATGGCGGACCGGCTCCTGTTCTCCCTGATATTTTTGCCAGTGAGTGTTCTGAAGGAGTCTGAGTCAGCTGTTGATAACAGGAGCAAGTTCTCAACAACATACCTGTCTATCATTGCATTCACTTCAGTCTGTGTCAGGTTCTTGTGAAGCCGGAGCAGAAACATCCAGCTGTAGCTGCTCGTACAGTTCTGTGTCATCATCAACAGTGTCAACAAGGGTGTTTCTGGCCACTAGTTTTGTAGAAGCGTGTGCCGTTGAGAGATGATTCATTAGATTAGAGTTGCTTACAACGGACGTAGACAAAATAAATTAAAGTAGTGTCTGTTCTTCCGCTCTTCAGCCGCGATCTTTCGAGTGAACGAAGTGAACGGAATCACTTCATGAACTGATTCGCTCCTTTCTCAGTTCAGTTGAGCTCAGCCGTGAGCATGCCGGTTGGGAATGCAACTGCCGCGGCTCACACAGAGAACTGTGAGGACGTGATTCATGTTCACGTACTGTGCCGAAAGTGGCGCTTTGTCACTCACTCACTCACTCAGAGCAAAGTAGTTGATTCACGTTCAGTAACTGTACTGCGAACGTCATTCTCAGCTGACGTTCGCGAGCGTGATTCACGTTCACACTGATTCAGTGACAGCGCGAATGTGATTCACGTCCTCAACAGGTCGTTCGTGAACGAGGGATGCCAGGACGTGAATCACGTTCACGTTGTCACTCACTCATGATTCGCGTCGCTGAGGACGTGATTCTCGTGGTGAAAGTGGCGCTGTGTCAGTCACTCACTCACTCAGGGCAGAGGAGTTGATTCACGTTCAGTAACCGTACTGCTAAAATTAGCGCTGTGTTGCTAACATCCGTGTAGCATCATGTTAAGTGATTTTACTGTGCACAGAGGACACTTTCACCGTGTAATAATTTTAATGCATGTCTACCACTCAAAGCAGCGCTGCGTCTCCCGCGAATGATTGTGTACTATAGTCCGTGAACGCACTGTCCCTCAGTAAGTAAACGTGAACCTCAGGGCTGAATCATGAACTGAATGACGGATCGTTTGGCTGGTTATCAGTTCAGGGAGTTGAAGAGCACTGAACGATTCGGTGAACGAATCCTTTGAACGAATCATTTTAATGAACGGATTCTAGAGATTCAGTACAGTAAGAAGAACTGCTGTTCCCATCACTAACTTCCACTTTGAAAACGTTACCTTTGCCTCCGGACTACTACTACTGCTGCAGCTGACTTCTGCTAGTTTGTGTGAGTGAGGCTGCTGTGTGCGTGTGTGGTTTTTGTGTAAACTGAACACTGCCTCTGATTGGCTTACAAACTCTCACTCTACCTTAGAGAGCCAATCACTATCACTTATGCGGTTGTCCCGCCCCTCCCTCCTCCCTCGCCAAGCTAAAAAAAATGGTTATAAAAAACAGAGAGAGCCGAGCCGGATGACAGCAGCTTCAATGAACAGCTTCAGTTGTAACACGCCACATTTAATAGTCAGTAACGATAACGGTGTTGTAATGATGGAAATAGTAATTAGTTAGATCACCCATTACTGAAAAAAAGTAACGCCGTTAGTAACGCCGTTCATTGTATCGCTGCTTTTCCCAACACTGCAAGTGAAGAACACATTTTGTAAATGACCATCTAGAGTTGAATGCAAGTCTTTTTAAGATGCATGTATACACCTTAGTCTGACTAAAATCGGACTGGATCGGATATCTCATAGGCGGATTAAAGCACCTAGATTATTCAATTGATAGTTGCATTATTCCTGCATGTATACATTCTATCAGATTGGATTCAGACTTTGTGTTCTGCGCAGGCTTGAGATTTTTTTCCAAGGGCCGTGAGCCAGAAGTAGGACAGTGGCAGCGGCATCTTTCCTTTGAAATAACCGTAAGCAAGGGCGCCATTGTGCATCTAGTTTGTGTATGTAAAAAACTAGATGCTGTAGACGGCTGTAATCTGACTAAGTTGTGCATGTAAACGTACTGACTGGCCCTCAATAACAGTGCTAACACATTTTTGTTTACCTGGTACGGTGTTAAATAATGGAGATAATTTAAACTAAGCATATTGGCATGGTAATATTTGCTGTATACCACTATTAAGGAAGTACAGTTGAAGCTGAAGAGGGAATGCCATAAGTAAGGCAGGTTTTTGATCATAAAGCAGCAAATATTATTTTAGTATACTTGACCTGAATATAGCACTTGCATAAACATCTATATCATGGTTGCACTTAAAGGAAAGTCAGAGAATCTCCAAGGTCAATAGGATTCTTCCTCTGCTGACAATGACTGACCATGAAATAGTCTGTCAAATTAACATGTTGAGATCATTTAGTTTGGATCGAAGTGGTGTTTGATGATGAGTGGTTTGTTGTGCAGGAACTTCACTCTGCAGCAGGTGTCACTCCCTCTGACTGATATCACACAGAGTTACCGAAACAACCCTGACAGAACAAGAGAGGCCCTGCACAAGGTCAGTGTGTGACTCTGTGTGAAGTTTGTTATATGAAGGAAAGTAAATAATGTTTCAATCAAACGTCAGCCAGTATATGCACATTTTTTGCGACGATCTGTCAATCTGTGTGTGTGTGTGTGTGTGTACAGATTCAGCAGTGTTTAGACAGAAACAACCAGAGACAGTCTGATAGAGTGGAACTTCAGCAAGTGTTTAGAGCTCAACAATCTGAGAAGGTAAGAAGTAGCCTAGTTGGAAGCCAGTTAACAACAATAGTCCACAATTTAATTATTAACTCTTGTATAAAAAAAAGGTAAATGTATGATGTATAAAAGGATACATTTTGAGATGAATTCCAATGTCTTCCAACTGTGGATATTTTGTCCAAATATTGAATATTTTAACAACTGGAAACAACTTAAATTATAGTCAAAAACAGTTTGATATAAGTGCTTACACAGAACTTCATATATGTCAGAGTTAAAGAAAAGTTTGGGCAATGTACTAAAACTCCCCACTGAAACTGACAACAGTAATTGCTGGTTTTAATTTTGTGAAATTCGGTTTCTTTGGCCATATTTTTAAAATGGGATTTGCGCATGCAGTTTGGCTTGGCAGGATGGATTGACTCTAACACGTGTTCAAGTTCTAGGAATACATCCTAACAGGCAGTTTAGTGGAACACTATGGATCCCATGCAGGGAACACTGCACACTGGGAATGATTGAGCTAAAGCTAAAGAGGAAAGAAACCAGCAGTATAAATAACAATGTAATTTGCATGTCACCAAGAAATTGTAGCATGCTGTACTTAATTTCTTATTTACAGGAATTGATACATTTGTTAGGACTTGTGTGTCAGGACCAGTGACATGACTGATTGCTGCTTTTAGCTGCTTTTTCAGTCAACTCCAAAACAAAGCAAATGTCTTTAAAATAGTTATAACTGTTATACACACTCAGAAGTGTAATAGAAAAAAAGTTAAGGGCATCAACTAGGTAAATTGCAGTATTGATTCATTTTACATTTCATTTCATTTATTTACTTATTTAGGTGGGACAATGCACATTCATTAACATTGATGCGTTAAGCATCAGCGTAAATGTGCCAGACTTAGCATAGCTGCTAAATTTCAGCTGGTAGTCCTAAAGCCGGTTCATTGACAACATAGACACAGGAGACTTTAAAAGCTTGCAACAACAAAATCATACAATGGACAATTATGAAACAGAACACAGACAGACATGAGTCAGACAAAGCAGACGCAGACAGACAGGATAAAACAGACAGTTTTATGTGATCAATACATCATATCATATTGAAGGTAAGGCTCTCTGACTGAGACTGTAGATCTGATGATTCATTTAAAAACTATATTTCCCACCTGACAGTTTGTGTTTAGCTGTGTATCGTCAGCTCTGTCTGTTTCGATGATCCTGCATTTCAGCTGGTTCAGGGAATGTGTCGGCAGCTGGAGGACAGCCTTCAGCGATTAAACCACTGCAACATTGAGGAGGCCCAGGCTGACATCCTGACAGCACATGAGGGGCTGCACAATGCCAGGGAGTCCTTTAAGGTACAGGCTGATCTGATGGGTTTGGAAGACCACTAGTAATTGGACAAATGTCATTTTGGGGCCATAATAACAACAACCACTTTATAATGGTACACCTGAAAACTAGAGCTGCACCGATCAGGATTTTTGGGACCGATCACCGATCACCGATCAATGAAAGCAGTATCTGCCGATCCTGATATTGCCGATCACCGATCACAGCGTCAAATCCATAAATTCTTCTATATTGTTGTCTTGTGTAACTTTCATATATTTAATTAATGATTCTTCTTACACAACATTGACATTGCATTATTAAGTATAAAAATTAGGAGATGAGAAAGTATCATGAATTGACCACCGTTTTATTGCAGGCTGAGGCAATGTGCAATATTTCACACTCTAGAGACTCTCTTAGAGACAACTTGGACTCAGCTTACATAGAGTAACTGTAGCTTACTAGTGGGAATGCATGCAGTCAGGGTAGGGAATTTTAGTCATTTTAGGGGCAAGTCCATTTGGCCTTCACTTTTTTTTTAGGGACACCAAGGCCACATGACAGGGCACAAAGGCCACTGAGTAAAATGTGTTGATTTACCTTTCAGACTGATACCATAACATCCTAATTTATAATAAGACATGGATTATGTATTAAAACATTTTTTAATACCAAAATCAAGTTACATTAGAAAGTAGTTTTTGTTAAGTAGGGTTAGGGTGAGGTGGGTTTTGTGACACCTCACTGAATATTAGTGTTATTGAATATTTCTCCCAATAGAAGTTCCCCAAAATTATGGCAAAGCACATTTTTTCCAAACAAAAAATTGTGAATAACCAGCAGGAGACCACTGATGTGTGGAGTGATTTTGGTGGCACTACACTCTGAATAATAGTGAAGTTATTGAATTTCGAGTAGTTTCTCTTTTCAGTGTTGCACTTTGTAGACGGTCCCTGCGCCCTCGTCTCACAGCTGGCTGACCATACAGACCAGAGTTAATGTCCAGACGCTCATTTTGATTAACATACGGTTGTAGCTCGTTGTCTTCCTTACAACAGTAGAAAAGAGCCGTCGTTTGTGTTTTAACAAGGTTTCACTTATGAGTTATTGATCTGGGAAATTCGAATCTGTGAATATATTTCCAACTTTACCGGACTAAATCCTACCACATAAGTCAGTTACGTATCATGTCAAAACCGGCTGCGCTCGCTCGCTGTGCTGTAAGTTTCGTTCTTCTGTTTTGAGACGCTGCTGCTGTTTGAGAGGCTTTCACGTGAGATCATCGTGATGATGAGACTCCACCTGCAGGAACCACGGACTCACTGAAGTTACTGTGAGTGACTACTGTGCACTCAGGTGGCTGTAATTAAAGGCAAGCTTGCTACGCTGACCGGGCCAGGGGCACAAAGGTCACTGTGGCCGTACGATTAGTTTTCTTTTTTCACGGGGCATCAAGGCCAAGGTGCGGGGCAACGGCGGCCATGAAATTCCCTCCCTGCATGCAGTTAAGGCACTGTCTTTATACTTAAACGTCATCTGATTGGCCTGATGTGATCTATTTTGAAAAATCCGATCAAAACCGATCGATCGGTGCATCTCTACTGAAAACCGAATGCAATTCCACAATAGCTCAGGTATAAGTTCTACCTTAAAGTGAAACTCTCGCCAAAAAGCCATCGAGGCTTTATTTGTGATTGAATATGAGTCAAACCTTCATGTAAAAGCATAATTACGACAAAAGAGGCAGTTTTAACACTTACCGTAGTTTCATTTTCGGACAAGCTAATTTGAGTGCGGGGGCACTCTGATGCTAGCATCAAAATCACATCAAAAACCTCAATTACTAAATTCAATTACTAAAAAGAAGGTTTTTGAACTAACGCGATCTCTGGCGCGTCGTCGTCATGGCAGACAAAAAGTGTCGATCCCCAAGGGCACACCAGAGATCCAGCTCCAACAGTGAGTAGTTCAGAAACCTTCTTCTTAGTAAACTCTGCATACACAAACAATGTTCTCAATGCTCGTGTTCATGAGTAGAGACCCTGGTGATGCTACCAGCAAAGTTTCATGTTGTGTCGAGCCTTCTTAGTGTTTTAAAAATAGAGATTTTGATGCTAGCGTGCCAGTGCCCCATGCACTCCATTGAAAATTAGCTTGCCCGAAAACGAAATTAAGGTAAATTAAGATGTCTAACATTGTTAAAGACAGTGAGAAAACATTCCTGGATCCGTCCCTTTATCTGGATTAGTACCAAACGTTAATAGGGTCTTTTCTGGGCTGAGACCGATTCTTCATCCAAGCTAAGTGGACAGATTTAATCTGTTCTGTAGTTTAGGTGTAATCCTGCTGATGAAACAACCAACAAACAGACATGAGTGAAAACATCCCCTCCTCTGAGGTTAACACCTCAGAAAGTTGCGACAAAGAAATTGTCATTTTAAGCATCTTAAAGGTAGAACATGCGGCAGATCTGTGGACTGGTCTGCATTAGATTGTGTAGGTGTACCTAATAAAGTGGCCTGGAAGTGTAAATGATGCTTGATGACACTAATGTTTTGCTGCTCCTTCCTCTGCAGCTGCTTCCCTCTCTGAACGAGGCCAGCAGGAAGTGTGATTCTGATGGAGAATCAGTGAACTGCATCCTCACTGACACTGCTGCTGCACTGACTGATGAGTTCAGCAGAAGCATACAGGTACATATAAAAATACACTCACTGTACACAAATGACAGGGGAGTGCCAAGTTTAAGTCAACTTCTTACAATGTGTTGACTAGTTTTACTACTTAGAAGTTATATGGCATTTTTCCATTACATCTGCATGCCTGGCTCTACTCGGCTCAACAAAACCGGTGATGGAGAAGCAAATCAGCGTGGCTCAATTTGAGTCTGTGTGGCCAAAAGTGCTGGTGGAAAAACAGCAATAGTGTGTTGGATTACAGACCGCCATGGCTAAGGGAGGGTAGTTCCTATTATTTACAGTGTATTTCATTTCAGTTTTTGCAGTCACTGCTCTCTGTAGACAAACCATTAAACATTTGTTTTGAACACAACAGGAGGTTAACAAAACAGTAACTCCCTGCCAATGTTGTGTCGTTTCAAACAACAGATAGTGACTTCAATGTCTTTTCTGAGGAACCATCTTTGGCTGAATGTTTTGGTAAAGGCATTTTACATAACAAGAGTGTAGTAAAATCAACTAATATTCACTCACTACACAGAGTATTTATTTAAAGATTTCTCCTCTTATTTACCATTCATATAAAGACATTATGTAAATTACAAGCCAGTTGCAGTTTAAAGGATGATACATTTATTAACTGTACAACGACCAAACAAAGGGGAAAACCCAAAAACAATCAATCAAACAAACAAACACATGGGCTGGCCAAAATAAAAATAAGGGCAGCCTCCCAGACCAGCCAACCAGGGCCGTCAGAGCTGGGGGCTAACCCTCTACCCTAACACAAAGAAACTAATAAACCTAGCTGAAGAAAACATTGTTTTTGTTGTCTATAGATAGATTCAGCATGCACACAAATAAATTAGAATTTATCAAACATGCATACACACACCTGTTCACAATGTACATCAATCTGTTCAAACATGTATAGGCACATTTACACAAAGACACCCCAAATCTCCAAATATATCCCAATAACATCCCTTGACACATGTCTTTATTTATTTGGAACAACTGAGGGGACGGTAATTGGAAAGGTGTTCGATCCCCGATGGGGACTCCTTCAACTACAACAGAGGCTCTTTAACCCACAAGTAGTGAGCAACTTGCTTATTAATTGAGGCACTACCAGGTGTATTATAAAAGATTAAATCCTGATTTAGGTGTTAATGAAGGTTATCAGTCACCCAGGTCATGGTAATTCTAAGTGCTGTGTCGTAGGCAGCTTCACTTGTTTCAGTATGTTGAAGACATTTTCATCTCTAATCCAAGAGGCTTCTTCAGTTCTAACTAACTGGAGGGGAGCTACAGGCCTTTAAACTCTGTGTGGGAGTGTCCTTACAGAGTCATTAAGGACACCTGTCAGCTCTGAGTTTCAGAGTCATTAGGACCACTTGTGGCTCGTTGACCCAACCAGCCTTCATGTGTATTGCTAGGGCTAGGTGAGCTCAGGTGTGAATGGTTGTTAAGCTGTCTGGGGAGAAAAGTCAGTACAGCATTGTAGGTGGGTGATCAGTGATGTCTTAGTACAACCGTTTCAGTTTGACATAGATGGATTCCTTTACTCCTCAAACCATCGTCACTGTTTTCTCTGGACAAGATGCTTATATTGTCTTCCCCAAAGGATTGAGAACATCTCCTTCAGATGTGAGTGGACAGCAGAGTCTTGATCTTAGGAGTTGGCCGTCCTGTGTTGTTCATTCGTTGACGGAAAGGTTGTTTTGTCTCCCCAGTGGTACAGATCGGTGCAGTCCTGGCCGCACTGAACAGCAGTCAAAGGCCAGTTGAGTCAACTCGACAAGTGGGCCTCTGAAACTCAGAGTTCCCACGTGTCCTTAACTACTCTGTAAGGACACTCCCAAACAGAGTTTAAAAGACTGCAACTCTCCATGCAGTTGGTTAGAACTGAAGAAGCCTTTTAGATGAGAGGTGAAACATCTTCAAGAAACTGTAACAAGTCCAGTTGCCGACAATACTTAGAGCACTTAGCACTTAGAAAAACCTGACTTAGTAAATTCAATTCATATAAAAGCTTGGCCTTTTCTATGGAGCTCTCTAGCCTTTTTGTTCTGCTACTGCTCTGGTACTAGATTATATTTCCCTCGTTACTGTCGCGACCACACGCTACCCTGGAAACTAAAGATTTAATAGTAGTTCTCTAGCGAGTCTAGGCTACAGAGATGACACAGGTGTGCATATTTCTGTAAATGAAAACTGGAGCTCAGTGGAAGTCGGCTGCCATACTACACAATATTCGACTTACCGGCTGCTTCCGCCAAAGCTCACCACCTGTAGCTTGGTCCGAGAGGCCTTCCAGGGTATCTTACAATTGTATACAGGGTTCTCCCCAGAAATTCTTTGTATAGCGGCGCACCGTCTGTCCGGGGGGGGGGGGGTGCGCGCGACCGCTCGTCAACGGCAGTCCGGGGGGGGGGGGCGACCGCTCGTCAACGGCAGTCCGGGGGGGGGGGGCGACCGCTCGTCAACGTCAGTCCGGGGGGGGAGACACGGACGTACGGACAGCCGGTCATCAACTCCGTCAGCCGGGGGACGGACGGACGCTCATCGCCGTCAGCCGGGAGCTCCTAGCCGTCAACCGAGGGACGGCGGACGGACGGACGGACGGACGCTCGACACTGTCACGCGCGGAGTATAGCGGCGCTGACCGAGCGGTAGAGCGGCGCAGCGCCGCTGTTCCACCGTCTGGGGAGAACCCTGGTATATAATATCATAAAAAGTTACTAATTATCCAGAAGGCATCATTAATGCACAATGATTCAGCACAATCTGTCAATTGCTCTGATATGGTAAATGATGGAGTTGGAGTTGATGTTGGAGTTTTGTGCTTGTAAATCAGTTTACCTGTAATTGCATCTGATTCTATGCATGGAAATGCTCAAGTCTTGTCAATAAATGAGGCTTCTGGAACTTAGAACACTGTTTCAAGAATATAAAAAAAATAGAATTGCCATTTTAATAAGAAATTATAACATTTTTATATTATCTTCCCACTATTTCACAACTCAGCACCTTGATTTCCAATGCTACACAGTGAATGCCCAAAAGGTAAAATAGAATATTTTGTCTTGACTGATATGACCCACACTTTTAAGTGTTGTTTCTCAACAAATACTATGTGATTCCGTAACATAATTTAGATCCAGTACATAAAAATACTTAACAGATCCTACTGGTACCTACATGTAGGTACACTGGGACAAGGTAGTAGCAATTCAGTTAGAATTTTGGAAGAATTAAGAAATACATTTTACTGTTGTTTTTTTACACTGTTACCAATGATTCTCAGTGTTGGTCATGCTCAAGTCCCAGTCTATGTTTCCAGGAGTTGTCTCAAGGCCTGATGAGGTGTGCAGAAGCAGTGTGTCCACGGGTGGTCCAGCGGTCTAGTGTGTGTGAGTGTCTGTCAGAGTGTGTGTCCAAAAGAAGCAGACAGACACACACATTCCTGAGAAGCACACTGGTGGAGAACACAGGGCGGATTATCAGCAACAGACTGCGGTAATAACATTTATGTAAGACATGAGTCAATTTGGTCAGTTTAATGAACCTCCTTCACTCTGTATAATCACTTCAGATACTGTCAGATGTGACTGACCAAATGGTTGAAAATGAGAGGAGAGTACACAGGATGTCCTCAGGGGAAACTCCGCTTGTGGGCAAATTCGTGAATCATTTTCCATCAATGACCACATCTTTTCTCATTCATACTGCACCGCTGCAAAAGACTCTTACACATTGTTTTCAAAACAATTTGACATACTTTCCAAACAGAATGCTGACATTTTTCTGCAAATATTATGCATCTCTGGAATTTCTGGAGTTTGTTTAATTTTTTTTATTTTCAAAAATGTTTTATTAATATAGTAGGATACTGATTAGCTCTTGCATATTGCTGCCTTTCTAATCCCTTTCACACATGTGCTGATAACCCAAAGGGGCTGTATGTGTGATTGCAAATGTGCGTATACACTGGCCTGGACTTTATCCTGCCAGTCCCTGAGTACAAGGCCTGATTGAGCCGATGTGTGAATAGAGCAGGTCACTGTTCCAAGGATTTAGTAGGCATGTTGATGATGTTGCTCGGAGTAAGACTGCCTCATACTCTTTTCTGCTTGCTTGCATATTTCTTAACTCTTCCATCAATATTGCTGAAAAGTCTAAATATATGTATGACTCGATATCAGATTTTCACCAGGCGATTATTGTGGCCAAAGGAATTCACAACATTAATATCATTGTGAGCGCTATAGAGTTAAGAAAAAAATGCTAGCAACGAGGAGTCCATCACCGTAACTTCTCCAAAAGTGAACAGAAAGAACAGTTAAAGTCAATTTCTAGTAAAAAGACAGCCAGATAACCCATAATCAAAAGATGCACAGGCTGAACATCTTTGCTGTACTTTTCAGACAATACTATCGTAACAACAATATTTCATTTTTTGATGTAACAGCAAAAAACCTTAATATCAAGGATACAGCACATATTTGTTTTACCATTTACAATGGTTCAATTTAAATTGTCATGTACCATGACCTGGATGACTGAGAACCTTCATCAACATGTTATATAATGTAACTATAAAGGCCCGTTCATAAGAGGTTGAGTTGATTGTTGGATGAATTTCTGATTCACAAGAAACAGATGTGTGTCTGGTATAACAGCCTGCTCTAAATTATGATTGGACTACACTGAACATGTTCAGGTCCAGATAAAAACACATGCTGTAATGAAACACAACCATATGGGTAATAATTATCCCATATAATCTTTTATTAATGTAAATCACTGTTTGATTCGTTATCACTGGGGTCTTCTTCACCCTTTGCACTGCTGTAACCAAACCTGTGTATTTTGTTTGTTCTCTCTTTTGATACAGTGAACTGAGACACACACTGAGTGTCTCTCTGGCTGAAAGCATCATGGAACAGGTTCTACAGGACCTCACAACAGCACAGCACAAAATGGTAAATGTGTCTTTAATTTTCCCAAGCTACAGTCACACAGAAAACAGAAACTCCACAGACTTATCAATAAGAATTTATTAATTCAGAAAAATAAACTACTTATGATGGAGTGTTGGTTATAACAGATTCTAGATTTGCCCAACCAGTCTAAGCAACAGGCAAAAGACTAAACCCCAATGACTGTTTAAAAGCTTACTTTATTTCTGATCATAGAATATGCTAAAATCTAAGTATCCAGGATTAACAAGAGGAGAAAGTGTCAGAGGCCAAGGCCAGCCGTGCCGTAGGTTGGTTGCTTCCTAGACTGATCCCATTTCTCAGAGCCCGTCCACAAGCTCTTTTGTGTAAACGCACATTTTTTGCATTGTTCTGGCACTTTTTTGAAAATGGGTCTCAGGGTGGAAAAATCCAAAAACGCAGCCCTCGCGTTTTCATGTGGACAGCAAATCCGCATACTTTCCGAAACGATGACGCCATCGCCCCACCCTAGACCTCTAGCCTTCCACCTCTGAAACCCGCGATGTCTCATAACAACAACAACGACAACAGTGGCGGACTACATGCTTGTGTTTCGTGTTTCTTGCAACTTACTCGCCTTGTAGTCCAGTGTGACTCGCAGCAGCAGTTAGACCTCATTATTGGTCCACACTAAATAAAACACTGGTTTCTTTGCACTAGCCATTTTCATCTTCTCCTTGTTGTGTTTGGTTTCTCCGTCTACTGTCTGTTTGTGTACAGCGCACAAGCTTTATGCACAAGCTCCGTCTCTTCCTCTCCGTTTTTGGTGAATTTCAAGTGCCATCTATAGGCCTGGAATATGAACTACAGCATTTTGAGTTGTTTTCAGTGGATCCGTGTGGGCGCAAACATTCTTGAAACGATGTTGAGGAAGACGGAGGAAAAAAAGATCGTTTGGTATGTGTGGACAAGGCCTCAGGCCACATTTACACATAGCCGGGTATTTAGAGAAACAAATATTTCCCCCCCTCCGTTTTCAATGATAACATTGTGCACACAACATCGTTTGCAAAAAAGTTGTTATTTACATCAACCCGCATAAATACGCCGTCAAGCGCCATTATAACTATGCCAAACCTGTGGGCGGCAGTGTAGGGAGAAGGATAAAGCCATGCAAGCCAATCAGAATCCTCAGAATCGACAACAACGAATAACACAAGCAACTTCCTGTTCCTTTCAAACAAACTGTGAACATAGGGTGCTCACATGACATTAAGCATTTTCTGGTGCATAATGTGACGTTAGAGAAGCTAAAACCCCGTTTCTCACACCTAACAGCCATTGGCTCACAGCAAGTGAGATCCTCTCCTGTGGCTGGGTGGGTGCTGTCTCTGTGCAGACATCTCACTTCCCAGATGTCACTGATGTTCTGTAGATGGTACCAGTGATGTTCTGGTGGTTTTAATCGCCCACTGTTGAGCCTTCCTGTCCTGGGCTCTGATGAACCATGCAAGTTTGTGTCAGGATGCTTTCTGTTGCTCTTCTGTAAAAGTTGACAGTAACTTTGCACCACAATCTATATTTCTATATGTACTGATATCTGTGTCCATGCAGTGTGAGTTCAGGATGTGTAAAGCCTAGCTAAGCACAAAGACTGGGAGCAGAGGGAAACTGCTGGCTCCTTCCAAAGTGTAATGATACACCTTCCAATAAATCCAATGCTTGTGGAAATTACTCTCTACACAAGACTATCTCCTTAGCCATGGTACTGTTAGACTTCCCCTGACATCGTCATTAGGATTCAAATTTAATTCAATAAATATTCAACATATATTATTTGAAATCATCAGATTTGTATTTTTGTTCAATGTGCTGTGCACATGATCCTTAATTCTTTTCTTAATTCACTGTTAGGATTGCCTTCTGAAAGAAAATTCATCCCTTGCTTTGAGAAACAACATCCCAGAGCTCCGAGTAGTCGACAGCGACTTTCCAACTGATGATGTAAGGACACACATCTATCTATTAGTTCAATCACTCATTCATTTCTGTGTTGGATTTCTCCATTTTTATTTACACTTTTCTATTCTTTTGATCACCAGTACAGTCCGGCATTTTGGAGAAATAGTTTCCACAGCAAGAGCCTGAGGCCTGCCCCTTCAATTAAGAGTAAGAAACAACCTCTATCACTATGAATTCCAAAGATGTGTCTCTATCTCTCTCACTCTCTCTGAATCTGAATTAAGTTCACGTCAGTTCATTAGCATGTGTGAGTGACAGTGTGAGTGTCCTAAACATCATTGCACTAAAAAAATAACTTCACAATTAAATATCACCCCGGGCTTCTTTTTCTGTTTATAATCTCTAAAAAAGGTTTCATATCAGTGCATCTTGCACATAATATAGACAAATCTAGTGACCAGTTTGTTTTCTGCCATCTAGCATCACATTACTAGCAACATTACTGCAGTGGCATTGTTGCTGCTGCCTGCTGTAGCGACAGCAGCATGGGCAGTTGGATTTAAGACATTACACAGTGGCCTCCAGTTACTGATGTAAGACATTTTATATGGATGGTGAGCTAAACATCTTTCAGACTTGACATAGTAGACACTGAATATGACAATTAGTAGAACAGATTATGGTGAAACAGGAAAGAAAAATTCAAGACCATCTGCACCATTTCAAATGATAAAATACTGTGTTACTGTGTACATTTACATTAGTAGTATAATATAGTATAATAGTATGGTTTTTATTTAAACTGAACAGAACTATATATATAAAATATAATGTTAAAGAGAATAAGAACAATATGAGTAGAAAGTAAAACTGCACCCCCATGTTTTTCATCAGTCTTTATTTAAACACACCTACACCACAATTTGATGAATAATGAAATAATGTTATGAAGTGGTGTGAAGTTTACATCAGCAATAATCAGGATTTGGACATCCAGCCTGACATCTGCACTCAGGTATAAATGTTAACCTCCTGTCATGCCTCTCATCTTCTCTGGTTGTATTCTTCATGTGCTGTACCACGCTGAGCCCTTCTGTGGCAGACAGTGCTGTTTGGCTAATTGGAGCATGGCCTGTTTACTTTCACACCAGTGACTTTCACCGTGGGAGAGATGAGATGGGGAGAAGATGGAGGAGGGGATGATGAGGGAAGAGGAGGAAACATGGGGGGATTTGGGGCACTCAGACTTACAACATCTCACCCCCATTCATTTTGTTTGTTGGAGGATAGCTTAAAAATAAGTCTATTAATTATAATAAGTATAAGTTAGTTACTATAAAGAGAATAACAACAATACAATTAATAATGATTAGTTGCTCACCATAATGTGGTGTTTCTGTAGACTTGTGTTTCACATGGTCATAAAAAAAAATATTTTATGGAATATATTTCATTTTTTGCACGGTATTTCTAAAAAACATCATGTACATTTCAACGGCGTCTGAAATCGACCAGCAGGAACCCTGTAACTGAAAGATTAATGAAAATGTAGATTGAAGCCTACCATATCCTATCCTCATCTGTGTATGACTGTGGCTGATAGCTGTGTTCTTATGTGCACTACAGTGTGACTGCAGCATCCATCTGCTGCTTCTTCCTTTCTCCGTCTCTGCCTGTATATGCTGATCTGATGATTTCTCCCTTGTACTCTATGCTCTGCCCTCCTTTGTTTCCCCTGTTTTCTTGCTTGGTCTCTCCTCCCCCTCGATCCTACTTTCTCGATACCCCCTTCTATTCCCTTTTCCCATTCTCTTGTCTCTCCTGTTTCCCATATCTTTCCTATACAGCTCTTCGTGCACAATACACATACATACTGTACAGTACATTCCAGCAAAAAGCATGCTTACTGCGGGGGGGAAATAATATCTCTCCCGCCCTTCCTCACTCAATCCCTCTCTCTTTCATGATCTCTCCTTGTGCCTCTCTCTCTCTCTCTCTCTCTCATCATACTGCTTCATTCTCAGGTCTCCTGGATGCCGACTGGGAGCAGCAGACCAGGGACAGCGGGCCAGAGAGAGAGAAGGAAGGAAGTACTGGAGAGGAAGGAGGAGGAGGAGAAGGAAGGCGTGGCCTCCCTTGGTTGCCTACGGCAACACCCTTGTCAGTCACAGCCTCAAGCCCCTCCCTTTCCCCTTCCCCTTCCCCATACCCCTCCCCCCTGGGATGGAGGGGGAGGAAGCGGAGGGAGGGGGAGGTGGCGGCAGTGGATGCTGCAGCAGCAATATCAGGAGTGAGAGGAGCATCGTTCATTCCTCCTCCCGATCTCCCTCTTCTTTACTCTATCTGCGATCGAGCTCCAAAAGAGGAGGCTGCCGGCCACGGAGGCTTACCCAGACGAGAGGCTAGTGTCCCTGGCTGCAGCCCCAGCCCAGGACCTCTCCCCGGCTCTGGATCCCCCGAATCTCCCATGGAGCCTCTACCCACCCAGGGACAGATTCTAAGGCACTACACTGCCTCCCGTCCACGGCCACGACGCACACACACACAGCCCCCGTCCTACAGGCCTCAGGTAAGAACACAGGAACTCACATCGTACAGACACACACACACACACACACACACACACACACACACACACACACACATTAGCACAAACACGGACTATACACACAGACACATTCATATTTAATCATGTTAAAATTACACAGCATTTGCATTTATACATTCACACAACATGTACATCCAAAATATGCTTGTATAAGCAAAGGCTCAGTAAAAATACAGCCACAGTGAAAGATGAGATATAGGTGGAAAGGAGAGATGGATGAGCAATATGGAGAAGGGCAGATGAAGTAGGAAACTAAGTGGATGACTACAGAAGGATCCCCAAGGAGAAAACGATGGAAATGGAAAATATCTAAACAGGAAAAAAAAATGGGAATCTATCTATCTATCTATCTATCTATCTATCTATCTATCTATCTATCTATCTATCTATCTATCTATCTATACCCTCTCTCCACTGCTCTGGTAGCCATTTTTATCTTTGCATTGCTCCATCCTAGTCGTTCTTGGCTTGTATGTGTGTTTGCTTGTGTGAGAAAAGGAACATGCATTTTGGGAGTGGTGTTCCCTGGGTTGTTCCCAGTGCTGATTTCTCTCTCTCCCTCTCTCTCTCTCTCTCTCTCTCTCTCTCTCTCTCTCTCTCTCTCTCTCTCTCTCCCTCTCTCTCCTTCTCCCCCCCCCTCTCTCTCTCTTTCTGTCTCTTTCTGCCTTTCTCTCTCTCTCTCTCTCTCTCTCTCTCACTCCTGGGAATGCTTTCACTAACTCAATTATTCATGTTTTCAGATTAATGGGGGTCTCTTTCTCTGTGCTGTCACTGTGTAAACAGAAAAAATGTATTTATCTGTGGTGACCTTGTGTGTGTAAACTTTATCTTGTGCTTGGTTTCTCTTTTAAAAAAGATACACATTTGCTTTGACAAGGTGCCAATGTAAGGTGGTGTTGTTTGTTGACAGTTAGACCTTATTCTGGAGACATTAAAACAGTAGATGGTCATCCCTGTCAGTAAGTGATGAGAAATGTGAGTCCTCAGTGATTCAATTGTATTAATTTATTTTATAATTTATAACGAATAAAATTCCATCAATTATTGACATTTGCTATCAGCATGCTACAGTACATGAAAAATGATCAGTCCAATATTTTACTTTATTGATAATTTATTGTATCTGATAAATAGAGCTGATGATATGAAGCCAAATGGCTTTGACTTCTCAACAAGTGCAGTATTTACACACTCCAATACAGTAGGGTGGCAGTACCCATCTTTCAAACACTGAAGGAGAGGGAGAGGAAAAACAAGTGCAGCACACTGATGTTACGCTCTTGATATCAAACTGCTGCACCTGGGAGTCCCACAGTGTATACTATCCAAAAGTGATGCTGCTGGTGTGAGTAGGTATCTTAGCCTTTCTTTCCTTTAGGTGTGCAAAAACTACAGATTGCGGACTTCTGTGATGAAACAATTATATATAAAAATGTAAGTGGCTGGAACAGGAAGGAAGATTTTTCCGAGCCAAGAGAAGACTGAATATTTCAGCCCCTTATCATGTCTGGTACTTGGACATTAACTTTAATGGCTAATTAAACAGCAAATGTTTGCTTATTAGCTGCTAGCTTGGAGGCTCGTATTAGCCTGTTAGCATGCTAGCGCTTACATATCTTGGGGTGAAGTAATATGGAAGTCTGTAGAAAAAGTACATAAATTTGCATGATGTAAGCATGGGAAACTTTCCCATAGCTACCTTGCATGTCACATGACATGAAGATGGATTGCAGTCCAAATCCCCCAATTTGGAGACCCTGATGGAAAAACCAGCATAGACCAGCACCAAAACACAACCAGCTGGTGGCTGGTCACCAGCAAGACCAGCGTATGGTGTGTTTTGATGCTGGTCTATGCTGTTTTTTCCAGCAGGGGAGGCAGGCCAGGCAGGAGGGCTGGTACAAAAGCTAAGCAATGTACCACTGTGGACTGGAGGCTGCAGCTGAAACAGCCCCACCTAATAACATTCATATCTTTTTAAGTGTAAGCTATTGTAAGCTGACTATTTTTATTACTTTACCCTGCTGTCAGACAGCCCTTTCTGACAGGGAACTCCTGCCTGCTTCTCCAAACTTTGAGTGCGCCAACTATCAACTGTAGGTAATACACTGACTATGTATAGGTACCTTTACACAATCCAACATCAAAACAAGACTTATTCATAATTTGGGGATCAGGTATGTATTTGTGATGTTTCAGAACATAGGCGGAAATCCCGGGGGGGACAGGGGGGACATGTCCCCCCCTCCAGTAAAGCTGTCCCCCACTAGAATAATTTGAGACACAATTAATAATTTTTGAACAATGCAGTAGCATTTATTGAAAGCACAATATAAGTGATGCTTATTACATTCACACAATAATGTGCTATTTAC
Organism: Sparus aurata; assembly: GCF_900880675.1. Classification (NCBI taxonomy): domain Eukaryota; kingdom Metazoa; phylum Chordata; class Actinopteri; order Spariformes; family Sparidae; genus Sparus; species Sparus aurata. The sequence goes on from NC_044194.1 coordinate 34,607,105, forward strand.
ATCTTTAAAGATTTAGTCCCCCCTCCCATTCTTACAAATGGTTGAGTCCACCCCACACTCTTTCCAACTGGCGGAGCTAGCAGCTGCAGCAGCGTGTGGACGGAGCCTGCTACTCACACCGTGCTTCGCGGGGTAAGAGGTCTATACCACACAGACATAGTTACATAAGTTGCAACAACACACATCCCATTTACAAAAAGCACCAGGTCCAGGCTGTCTGCAACTTTTATCATATGCTTACTGTTTATTGTCCCCCCCCAACTATGAAATGGGATTTTCGCCCCTGTTTCAGAATATGCTCTTGAACCTGCCTCTGAAAATCAGACTTTCAAAGTGCAGAGAGAGAATTTACACTTAACAATGAATATGAATCAAGCCCTCTAGTGTCAGACTCTTTACATAGAGCATTCTACACAGTGAAGCTCAAACATCCAACTGTAGAAAGAAGGAGAAAATTCAATTCAATTTTGACTGAAAGGGGAACTTTAATGCTGCCAAAAAAACTGCTGCTGCCGACTCACTCAAAAGTGAAAATAAAAATCTAATTTTAAACATGCTGGCGTAACATGTATTGGTTGATTACCACCTAATTGGTGCTGTTATATTCAAATGATTTGTGAGGGCTCCTGCAGATGTCCATCCTGTCTGTATTCAGAATCAACAGCTGTCAAATAATTCTATGCACAGAGCATTTATTTTACCTCCACAGGTTGATGGTGGTCTAGCTTCTGCTCTGTGTACAAAGACGACTCTGAGATTCTGTTTCAACAAAATAAGAAGACAGTGTTTTTTTTCATAGAGCCTGTAATTTATTTGTTAGTCAAATAGTAAAGAAATGTTTTTTCTGCAACAATCATTTCCTTAAGTCATGTGGATGCACACAGTCAGATCAAAAAATCGAGGTGGAGGTAAATATGTTTTTCCTTCAAATTTACAAACCTGATTAAAAAAAAAGTTGGAGGTTCAAGGATAAACTGATTAGATTTGATGGTCAAATGACAAAGGTTGAGGTCACCATGACCTCAAACCACCATTTCAGCCATAACACAAAAATGAATACACTAATTATGACAACATTTTACAAAAATAGGATAAAATAATGAAGTGATGACGATATATATCCAAAAGGCCAAAGGTCAACTTCACTGTGGCAATATAATTCTATGTAAAAACGCTCTATCTGGACAATATTCAGTACTAAAACTGACGAACAGAAGGGGAGATTGTGATTGTAATTTTCATATTTGGTTAGATACTGAATTTGGGACACAAATCTTGGGTGTCCACCCTGAAACGGGGCTGATTGTATAGCACTTTGCAGTTTGGCTGAAGATGTGTGTGAAGATTCCACATGCTAGTATATGTAGATCCTTCTTGTTCTATCACAATCAGCTTTATTGGCCAAGCATGTGAACAAAGTAATTTGTCGTTATTTTATTATTGGGCTTCAGGTGGTACTGTTGCAGATTGTCTATATGCTGAATGTTGCTGTTGAGTGTTGTGCTTTTATCAACCTATGCATTGTAAGCTTTTTATAATGCTGTGTGGTCAGCCCTCTGTTACCACAGCATTAATAGATGTCATTCAAATCCAAAGTGCAGTGTTTTTCTCTCAGGCCTCAAGCGCTTCATCCCAGCGCTCCTGAGCTCCTTTCTTCCCCCTTTCACGAACCAAGTAAGGTCTTACTTGTTTGTATTTTTACAAAACTGTGTTTTTTTTGGGTCATTGCTGTTTTGTCATATATAGCAGCCGAACCGTAACAGTAATCCAATTACACCCAATATCGGCAAAAATATTTTATCTAAAAATCTAGATCCCACCCAGACTGACTGACTCAGCTGTCACTGTACTGTGTACAGTACTCTAGACTGGAGACTGTGTAAATCAAAGGACTGTCCATTTGATATGAAAGATGATAGATGACAGAAAAAAAAGATAAGTTCATCCACTTTGATGTTTTGAGGGACACATTTTTTTTTCATTTTTCTAAATACTGATGCTGAACATAGATGGACTACAAAATAAAATGATTGTTTGCCTGGCTGACCATCAGATTTGGGCTCCTAATGGCTAGAAATCAATATGGTATTCTTATTTTATGCTATTAAATTGGCAGAGAACCAGAATTTGCATTTACCGCCAGTCAAATTAGACTGGGTGTTTTGATCCAAAAGGGGGAGGGCATGACACAAGGGCAAAGTAAACACAACACAACTGATGGTCCCAACCCCATTAAGAAGGCAAGAAATTCCACAAATGAACCCTGACAAGGCTCACCTGTGAAGTGAAAACCACTTCAGGTGACTACATCATGAAGCTCATAGCAAGAAGACCAAGGGTTTGCAGCGCTCTCAACAAAACAAAGGATGGCTACTTTGAGGAATCTAATACAAAATACCAAACTTTTTTTTTTTTTAAATCACTGTTTACTTTTGCATTCACACTGGACATGAACAGTGGTCTCCTGGCTGAAGGCCATGCACAAGTTTGACCTGACTGTCCAACCACAACCTCCTCCCTATGTAGACTTTCACATTCTATATTCTGCCTTGCCTGTCTTCCTCCTTTGGTGCCTTAATAGGTAATTGCCTAGCAAGAAATGTTAATATGGGTTCCTATATGTTACTTTCACAAGTGACCCGCTGTGTATGGTTGTTTTTCTGATGAGGGTGGACTGACAATGAACTACAAAACATTTAGAAATTCAGTTTGGTAGAAAGTTCAGTTTTTTAAATATGTTCTGAGTGAAAATCTCTTCCCAAACAAATCAATAAAGGATCTCTGTGAAAGAAAATAAAACCCAGCATGCTCAACATTGTCCGAGTTAGCTCATCATCTTCCTGCCCACAGATTACACCCAGATGATGTGTATGTGAGTGCAGCTAGCTGCACAGCTAGCTGTGTTGTCATTGAGGTTTTTTTTCCCCCTTTGAATGTACGCAGGTAGGCTTTAGTGAAAAACTATAGCGGGGGAATTGGAGAGCCTTCTCTTTTTCTTTCGCTGATTGAAAAAGGCTGATTTTGACCAATTTTTGATTTAGATTTGAAATAGTGACACCCCTGCCTTGTAAATTATACTAAGGCACCACAAGTAAATAGGTTACATGGTATATTTATTGTCATTTTTTAAATCATAAGGGTTTAAACTATGTTTGAGTGCCTTCAGCCATATCGGAAAATGGAGGGTTTGTGGAGTGAAGTTGCTCTGTAGTCTGTTGGTTAGTCAGCAGATACTGTATCTTTTGTCCGATGGCAGCAGGGTGAACATACTGTGGCTGGGTGGGTGTTGTCTTTTAGTATCTTTGGGCTCTGTGCATACATCTCACTTCACAGATGTCACTGACATTCTGTAAATGGTACCAGTGATGTTCTAGTGGCCCACTGTCACCCACTGTGGAGCCTTCCTGTACTGGGCCTTGATGAACCATGCCAGTTTGTGATGTTTTCAGTCAGGATGTTTTCTGTTGCTCCTCTGTAAAGGTTGACCAGAATGTTGTCTATCCATAAGACGTAGAGCCTTTTCTGCACTTTTTTCACCAGGGTGGTGATGTGTGATGACCAAGATCAACGGCAAGAAACCTAGAACTGTTAACCTGGTGTGTCTTTGCCTCCTTTTATCTAAAATCAACAATCAGCTCCTTGGTTTCCTGAAGTTGAGCAGTAGATTGCTCTCTGTGCACCCCTCTGAAAGATTGATTTCCTCCTGATAAGAACACTCATCATCAACTGTTTATATTGGGATCATAATGTGGCCGGTGATGGTGGTGTCCTCCTTATACTACACAATAGAGTTCTCCTGATGTCTGGGAGTGCAGTCATGGGTGTACAGTGTGAACAGGGGGGGCTGAGCACACAGTCCTGAGGGCTAAATAAGCAGGAACCATGAGGAGGGTCCCTGATTACAAGGGCAGAAAATTGATTAAATCATGCAGGAAACTCCATGAGGGCTTCTAGTGTACAAATTTGATAGAACCAGGTGTGTAAAATCACAAATGAGGACAGAGAACACCTGAGAGATACGAAAAGGTGCTGATGTTACCCTTGTTAGCATTGTGGATTGTTGTGCCTCTACTGTTTCCTGCAGCACCAACTTCTCTCTATCTCAATCCGATCTGCTGCCTTACTTCCACCTGCTTTAGGCTGGCCAGTCACGCCTGTGGTGTGAGCAGTGTGCTGCTGGCTGTTCATTCGGAGAGAGAGAGAGAGAGAGAGAGAGATGCCAACAATTGTGTGCCATGTTGGCATGTAGCACATAGAGACAGGTGGCTGTAACGGAGGTGGCAGAGAATGAAAGAGAAGCACATTATTTTCATTTGGATGATGGAGATAGATGGAGAGAGCTTAAAGGTGAAGATAAATACTGCATTCATGAACATGAAAACATCACTGTTATGACTCCAAGCATTCATTTTAGCACCTGATTTTGATTTAGTTTGAGTCTTTTGAGGAAAAAGTAAATTATATTTTTGGTCATTTGGTAATTATTAGTTTTAGTCAACAAAACTAGTTTTCATCTGTGAATTGTGTGAATGTGCATTTATCATTGTTATGTTCTAAGCATTGGGGCCACAGCTGTTTCCATCTTTGTGTATTGTTTTTAATATATATTTATATGCTGAAAGGTAGGAAATGAGGGGAGAGATGGGAAATGCTCCCCCCCCCCCCCCCCCCCCCCCCCCAAAAAAAAAACCAATGTCTACAACTTCTACTTTAACTGCGTTATGTTGGCTTTATTGTATAGTTATAGTAACGAGTAACAGGAGACATTGCTGAACTCTGTGATGTCTTTTTTATTTCTGTAGAGTGTAAAATTAGAGCTGAAAGCCAATAAGATTTCCTACATTTCTATATACATATTGTCTCTGTGAAGTAAAAGATGTGGGATCCAAATCAAGCTGAAGGGGGCTCAAGTGGAAGTAGTATCCTGAGTTTTATGTCCTTCAGACACACCAATGTGGAGATATGCAACACTTCCTGTTTGGAAAGCAATTTGCAGGAAGTTGTTATTTTATTATTTGAGTATTCTTTGGACTATCGAAATTCTTTTAATAACTTTTTGTCAGGAGGGTCAACAGATGCTGTGTGCCAGGTTTCGTGCAAATCTGTGAAATTGCCAGGGAGGAGTTTGAAAAAGAAGGTTTGCGATATTTAACAAATTTGCGGGGAAAAAAACGGTTGGTGGAAATTCATCATGACATTCCGCACAATTCACTGAACACGTGGATGTAAGGTTTAGTGGTGGAAATTCAGGACGACAATAGATTATAACATTTTGCGCCAGGTGTGACTTATATTCCAAGTTTGGTGAGTTTTGGGGTATGTTCAGGCAGTGAAAAATGCGATCATTTGGGACAAAGGAAAAAAAAATAATTATCTTTAGAAAAACAATAGGGACCTTGCAGGTTCCCTGCTCGGGCCCTAAATATACTCAGTCATTCAGTAGACTAAAAAGTACTACTTAAAAGTAATTTCTCACAATTGCATCTCTAATTGCATGTCCATTGTGTCCTTCATTTGGTAAGAACCTTGGCGGCTTTTCTGCTTCTACATCAGGCTCAGGACCTGTCTGGTCATCCTTGGGAAAGGAAATGAATTGATTGATCAGACTGCCAAGTGCTACTGACACAGCCTTCACCACATTACTCACTGTTGATTTTCTCACTCCCATATTTTCACCAATTACTTGGTGGAAAGTCCCACATGCATAAAAGCGCAGAGAAATTAAGCACTGTTCCTTCATGGATAAAGCATGACTCCTTTGGGTTTGGCGTTGGAGTGTTGACCTGATAAGATCTGCATGTACTTAATGTCATCTCTCCCTAAGCACAAACGTACATACAATTCTCTTGATGTGTATTGCTGAAGTGGTTTGGCACATTCAGCATACACCCTTTCACTGTACCTTCTCCTACGATAACGATAAACAATACCCGCCATGTGGATGCCTCTGTATGCTAGGAGAAATGGGTGCAAAGACAAGATGTGTTTAACTGTTCTCACCCATTAACGAGCAATGAACTGAGTGGTGTAAGCCTAATTGAGCACAAGCCAAAGCAATCATGCTCAAGGCTTATAAGGTCAGTGTTGGCTACACCAAAGAGTTGGAACCATGGACTCAAAAGGGCCTAATTTCAGTGTGGCAGAAACCTGTGCACTGCTGGAGGGTGTTCATGGCAATTTTGCATTGATAGTAGGAGGTTTCAGCTCTGCAAAGGGTGGAGAAGTAACCAAGAAAGGAAAAGAAAACATTTGGGAGGACATTACCAATCATGTCAATGCCACTGGTTTTGGCCAAAAGAGGACAATAAAACAAGTGATGTTGCGATGGAAGAACCTTAAAACCAAGGCAACTAAAGACCTTACTGAAGCCAAAAAACCCTAAACAGTTAACAAGCCATACAAGAGGGGGAAATTAACTAATATGGCCCTTGATATAATAGGAGGAGAAAAATCAGAGGCTCTGCATGGCATTGAAGGCATAGAAGCATATGGAGAGGCCACATTTACAAAGACTATGACAGAAGAATGCGAGCAAAATTATCCCGCAGAGGAAATGTTTGTCTTGGACCTGACTCCAGTGATTGAGGAGGAAGATAGATCCCCAGTGGAAGTAAGGGAGACAGTCCAAGACCTTCCTTCAAAAATAACGCAAGCGATTCCTCAGCTACAACCCAGGATGGTGACAGCTATGAGCAGCAGTACTAATTCAACGGGGTAAAGAACAAATCTTGCTTACCCAACTGCAGCAGACAAAAGTGCATATGGAGATACAACTCTTGAAGGAAGTGATGAAAAGAGCTGGTATCTGTCCTGTGAGTGATTGTTGACTTTTGGATAGTATTTTTTGTTTTGTTTTGTAATTTAACATTACAAAAAAATATGGACTGTAAAATGTTTCTGTTTATTGCACTGTTTCTGTTTCCTAAAATTAAAACAAACAATGGCTATTTGTGGCCATCGGTATTTTGCCTACCTGCTGTTCTTTGCTAAGCCAGTTGGCTACACTCAGTGCGTTTACATGACACTTGAGAAAAATGAATTACTGTGTTAGTCCAACTATGAGTGGATTTTTAAGATGCATGTATACACTTTAGTCTGACTAAAATCGGACCGGATCGGATTTGTCATAGTCTGAATAAACACCTAAATAATTCGATTGATAGTCGCATTACTCCTGCATGTATACGTTCCATCAGATCGGATCGGATTTTGCGTTCTGCGCAGACTCGAGATTTTTTCCCGGGGCGGGACCGGCAGCGGCGGCGGTGCGCAGGCTAAAGATTTTTTCTCGGGGCGGTAGCAGCAGCAGCAGCGGTGGCCATGACTGTGGCGGCGGCGGTAGCGGCTTCTTTCCTCTGAAATGACCGCAAGCAAGGGCGCCATTGTGCATCTAGTTTGTGTAATTATCATGTACACCATATACGAAATGTACAAAGATGTAGCCTCGTCTTGCTCTTCGTACGCCATCTTTCTCGAATGCGGAGGCAGAGTTTGTTGTTACTGGTGATGTAAAGAGGTCAGCCGGAGGTGTTTCTGTTACCACTAGTTGAAATGGGTAAAGCGCCACCTATCGTTTCGGGGTATGACATGTTCCGGCCAATAATTAGATTTTCTCACAGGCATGTATCCTCGGACAACTGCAGTTGTCTGATTGAGTGGCATAGTCAAACTATGGCTGTAATCCGACTAAGCTGTGCATGTAAACATACTGACTGTTGGTTCCATTTAAGGCTCTGGTTTAACAGGATTTGGTAATCTTGAAATTTGGTATTTCGATCACAGTGATCTAGTCCAATGTTCCTTTAAAAACTGGCATAAAAGTAAGATAGATCAGGTGATCCTGGATAGCAAAACATGGGATTTCCGAATCCGGGTCAATTTGATCCAGATTAAATGTTTGAAAAACTGGGCCCTGGTGTCCTAATGAAATGTCTGTGACATGCTTTGGTCAAAATACCATAAGCACAATAGCAGTTCAACCCTGCCAAAACACCCTGCCAAAACAGCCCTGTTCAGAACAGTCGGTTTTGAGTGCCTGTCTCTTTAAATGCAAATGAGACACATTCTCGCGTTTTATAGGGACAAGGCGGAGCTCTGCTACACAACAAGGAGGTAAACTTCCTGGAAAGGTGGCAGCATTCGGGGTGAAAGGTTGCAAACAGAAGTGTGTGAAGTCTACAATTGCATGTTTTATCTCCTGTATTTTGACTGAGGCAGCCCACAAAAACATGACTGAGTCATCTTTTTTCACGCTTGCCTGCTGATAGGCCCTCCAGAGTCCCAAATGTACATGATCAAATGATTAAAACGTTGCTTTTGCATAATATGTCCCCTTTAATCACTGTTAATGTTAATCAAAAATGACCTATTAATAAAAATCATCAGTCGGGATATAATAAAAATTCATCTAAAGGAGCTGAGGCTGGTTAAAATACGTATATTTAGAGACTTAGAGGGTCATGCCTTCCGAAAAGCCTTTTTCTCCCTGCTGAAAGTCCAAGTCCTTCTGGTATTTCGACCCCACCCGAGGTCCCCAAATTCCATGCCAGCAGAATTAACAAAAGAGCTCCAATCTCCAAATTGTAATCCACAGTTTGTTGGTAAAATGGTTAATCCGTTGTCTTCTTATTTCTGCTGTGGTTTTTTCAAAGTCTTTTTTCAATGTTTAGGTGCTCTCATAGTCAGTCTCATGTGTTGATCCAAGGATGAAGCGAGAGGGTTCTTTTGCGATTGACATCTTTCAGACTCTGAGAACTGCTGCCAGTTAACCACATTTCAGAGACTCCCGTCTCTATCCAGCCTGCTATCACAGGATATTCACCTGGATAGCCTGTTTGTTGCCGCTGCTGTTCCGGGAACCTTCAGCCCGCTCATCAAACTGTTAGCCAGCCGCCCCTCTCAAGAGGCCAACTGCCAACTGCCAAATGATGTAGCTAACGAGACGGTCACAGTCTTCCCTGCCTCAACCAGACTCCTGGCACCAGGTTCTCTCGTTCCATCAAGAACTACTTCTCCTGGTCCTGCTCCTCCTGTCATACTGCCGATGAGCCTTTGTCGTTACCCCATGTCCACGGCTAACGGCGAACAGGCAGACACCCTTTGCGATTAGCATGATGTTGAATTACTCTGCCACCCAACTGAGGAAATTCAACAATTGCACCACTCATCTCAATCATTAAACATCTTTGACTACTACCCCGTGATGAGTTGGATCTGTCCCCCCTGCCTCTACCTGAACTCTCCTCTTTTGAGTGCCTTGCGTTTAAATGTTAGCCTCCGTTCCTCATGACTGTACTTCTCATCTACCGTCCACCCAAACCAAACCCAGCTTTCATTCCAGAGATGTACAACCTCCTCTTTTCATTCTGTTCTACATCTGCCAATATAATTATACTGGGAGACATTAACATCCACTTGAAAAACCCCTCCTGCTGTCTTGCTGCTGAATTTCTTAAATTTTTGGAATGTTTTAATCTCACTCAACATGTTGATGTACCCACTCACACGGGGGGCACACTCTCGATCGGGTCATCACGGACTCTGCCCCTATCAGCAATCTACTGGTGTATGGCTTGGGCGTGTCTGACCACAAAGTCATCTCCGTGAAGTTGCCATTTCCGTCTCCCAACATTAAGAAAAGACACCAACTCCACTTCAGGAACCTGAAAAACATCAACCCAGATAATTTGACTGTGGTCTTCTTTCTGCTGAGCCTTCATCAGCCAGTGATTCTGTGGATTTCTATAACAAAACCCTGCTTAACATCCTGGATCTCCATGCACCTGTTAGGACCAGAACAGTCAGTTTCTCCCGTTCAACACCCTCGTTCACTGGGGAACTGCAGAAAATGAAGACAGCTGGGCACGCTTTGGAGCAGCCTAAGCGTAACCCTCTAAACTCTCTGTACATAAACAAGCCTACCGTGAACACCAAAGGGCCTACTCAAACTCCCTCAAAGAGGCACGATCATAATTTTACTCCAACATCATAAAAGAGAATCCTGGGAACTCTAAGCAGCTATTCTCCACCATAAACCATATCCTCAAACCACAAACAGCCCCGCACATAGAAACTACAGAAGAGCACTGCAATAATTTCATGGCCTTTTTCAGCTTGAAAATTGACACCATCAACGCTGTCTTATCAGGCTGTCTCTCCACTGTACCTATCCTGACTGTCGACCCACAGTCTGAGATCTCCCAGCCTCTTCACTGCTTTCCTGAAGTCTCACAGCAAGAGGTTGAGGACATCATCAGGAGGATGAAACCCTCTACTTGCGCCCTCGACCCCTTTCCTACAGCCCTGGTGAAAACAAACATCTCTATCATAAGTCCTCTGATCACCACAGTGATAAGCCACTCCATCCAAGCTGGCTATGTTCCACCTGCCCTAAAAACTGCCATAATCAGACCTATCCTTAAAAAACCCTCCATGGACCCTGAAATCCTTGCGAACTACAGGCCCATTTCCAACCTTCCATTTCTCTCCAGGGTACTAGAAAAAGCAGTTCCTGAAAAATAACAACCTTTTCGAAAGGTCTCAGTCTGGTTTCTGCTCCGCCCACAGCACTGAAACAGCTCTGATGAGGGTCATAAACAACCTGCTGATGACGGCCGATGCTGGCTCACCCTCTTTCCTCATACTCGACTTGTCTGCAGCATTCAACACTGTCGACCACTCTATACTTCTCAACTGGCCACATCACACCATCGGACTCAGTGACGCTACTCTAAACTGGTTCCACTCGTATCTTATTGACAGGACAGAGTACGTCTCCATTGGAGGTGCAAGATCAGGGACACACACTGTCACCTGTGGGGTCCCTCAAGGGTCAGTCCCTGGCCCCACCCTCTTCACACTCTACATGCTCCCACTTGGCCAGATCATCAGTCACTTTTGAGTGTCATTTCACTGTTAGGCTGATGACACACAACTGCACATAAAAATCAAATCAAATCAAATCAGTCTTTATTTATATGGTGCTTTTCATACAAAAAAGTATCTCAAAGTGCCTCACAGAAATTTTGGATTCACATCCCTCTACATCTTTGCCTCCACCATCACCACTATCTACTATCACCACCTGTCTGGAGGAGATAAAGGCACTGATGAAGCACAACTTCCTGCAGTTAAACAGCTCCAAAACAGAAGTCATTCTTGTTGGCACCCCTCACCAGATCCAGTCATCCTCCATGACCAGCATTTACATTTTCCGGGCAGGTCATTCCCCTCTCACATCAAACGCCTCTGCAAAAACTCCTTCCATCACCTCATAAATATTGCCAAACTCCAACCCTCACTCTCCTTTCCTGACTCCTGCTCATCCACACCTTTGTCTCCTCCAGGCTTGATTACTGCAACGCACTACTCATTGGAACCCCTAGCAAGAGCATCCAAAGGCTCCAGTATGTGCAAAACAGTGCTGCTAGGATCCTAATGAGAGTGCGAAAGTATTACACATCACACCCATCCTCCATTCACTTCACTGGCTTCCCATCTCCACCAGGATTGACTACAAGGTCTCCCTCCTCACTCACCCGTGCGTCCATGGCAACGCCCCTTCCTATCTCAAAGAACTGCTAAGCCCACAAACCTCATCTCGATCCCTCCGCTCCACTAACTCTCTCCATCTCCAGCCCCCAGGACTAAGTTCTGCACCTTAAAGGGGCGTTCAGACCGAACGCGATAGACGCGAATGGAGCGGCAACTCTACATTGAAAATCAATGTAAATGGCGCAATGACACGCGATTCAGGCGACGGCGGCGCGAATGGAGCGTCTGGCGCGGCGCGAATAAAGTTGAAAATATCCAACTTTTCAAGCGGCATCGCGCCGCGACATCCAATCAGCGACGAGTTCAAGCCGACGACGTCACTTCCATCACGTACGGTTGTTTACGGTTGCTCAGAGCAACGATGGAGGAGAAGCTAGTTGTAGCTGTGTGGGCACCAGGTGCTGTACGACACCGCAACACACCTCAGACAGATGGACAGGCGCTCCGCAGCTGAGATGGAGTGCCTGTAGTTAGTGTCCAGGCGGGAGATCCTGGCACCGACCCGAGCTAACAGGTCCTCGAACTGGGCTCCGGTCAGCCTGAGGTACCGCTGGAACCGGTTGTCATCCAGACGGAGTTCCTGGAGGAGACAGTGAAATTCCCCCAGCTCGGTGTGTCTCCGGAGGACCTCATGAATCCAGACACGACGGCAGGTGGTTTTTCCGGCGTTTCTGGGACTTGTACAGCAGGTACAGTGCAGCAACGGTGGTGATATCAGCCATGACAGACGTGGAAAGACAGCGGGTTGAGAAATACCGGTTCAAAAAAGAGCGGGCAAGCGCAAGTGGAAAATGAAGCGAATGACGTGAATGAAGCAAATAGTCCAAAATGATCACGCGGTGCGAATGAAGCGTCTGAAGTGATTGTATTCGCGTCTGACGCGTTCGGTCTGAACGCCCCATTAGAGGACCGGGCATTCTGTTCTGCTGCCCCTCGTCTGTGGAACAGCCTCCCTGACTACCTGAGGACACCACAGACTGTTGAATGTTTTAAAAAAGGACTTAACCTTTGCGATTGGCATTATGTTTTTTTTAGTTGCTTTTGACTTTTAGGTGTTTTTTACTAATGTTTTCTCTTTTATTGTTGTTTTTCCTGTAGCACTTTGAGATTTGTTAAAATGTAAAGTGCATTACAAATTAAATACATTATTATTATTATTATTATTATTATTATGATTATTATATCCTCGCATTGCCCTTGTGATACTTTTCTTGACCTCAGCTCAGTACAAACACTTCTAAATTGATACGTTTCTTATTTTCATTGTTTTTAACTTCAATACTTTCATTTCAATTATGGCTAAACATTACACATTCCTTCATTGTAGTCAGAACAGAATTATTACATGTTTTTCATTATAATCATGACAGAATCTTCACATGTTCAACACAATATAATAGGCAGAGCCTCGATATATTTCTAAATCATGTTCAGGACTATATACAATGTCCTCTATACTTGTATTTGTGTATGGCAGGAGTGTATGGATCTCAACTTTTCTGACAACATCCATCCATTCATTGATCTATGCATCCATTTAAGTCTACCTGCTTACTTTTATGTCAACAATATTATGAAATTTGGGCAATTGTATTTATCTTTGTGAATTGGTGAGAAGTAGAGATAGAAAAAAACATAATAAATCAGGACAACCCAAAACTATGTTTTAATTTTAATTCAATTGAATTTGCAGACTCTCATGCTGATCTCCCCATGATACCATATTCTAACATCCCCAAACTGAATTGATCTGGTACAGATAACAAGGTTCACACCTGTTGCATAACTTCTACTTGATTTTAACCTTTTGTAATGACTTTGGTTGTTACTTTGGAATAAAACAGTTTCACATCCTGTTAAATATATAATATATGTAGTAATGTCATGAAAATGAAACCTTTAATACACTTGGTATGTATGCTGCCTTGTCCCATACATTTTGGATAATTTTTATTTTTCAACATTAGTAAAACTGTAGATTAGAGTATTCTATTGAGTTTTGGCCTGCTGAAGCTGCTGTGGACTTAGCAATTAGAAACTCCAGTTCAGGACAGTTGTCATGTGTAAGCATTATTATTCTAAACTAGTGCAGTGCCCGTAAGAAAAGTGTATTCCTATAGAAAAGGAGGTTAAGCAGCTTTTTCATGAATGGCCAAATGAGGCTGTGTTTGAAGGTGGGACGTCAGGGATATTTAGGTTTGTTGTGAAATCCGATATCCCAGGGTATAATTGGCCGTTTTTGACTATTTTTGATTTTGCCATTATATTTCACCTTAAAAACTATTTACTTGGTGTCATTATTTTCAGCACAACCTCACATGTGTGACTGTACAGTTATTTTTTCATTTTGACATACTGTATTAACACAATGGACCTAAAATCACAAAAAAAAAACATAAAATCTGAGTAGAAAAAGTTAGATTTTTTTACTGTGAAAACCACAAATATGTTTAACAAATAGAGATGCACCGATCGATCGGCAACCGATCGCAATCGGCCGATAATGCCCCTATCGGTTTTGATTGGAGTTCTCAAAATAGATCACATCAGGCCTATCAGATGATGTTTAAGTATAAAGACAGTGCATTAACTGCATGCAGGGAGGGAATTTCATGGCCGCCGTTGCCCCGCGCCACAGTGGCCTCTGTGCCCCTGGCCCGGTCAGCGTAGCGAGCTTGCCTTGAATTACAGCCACCTGAGTGCACAGTAGTCACTCACAGTAACTTCAGTGAGTCCGCGGTTCGCGCAGGTGGAGTCTCATCATCACGATGATCTCACGTGAAAGCCTCTCAAACATCAGCAGCTTCTCAAAACAGAAAAACGAAACTTACAGCACAGCGAGCGAGCGCAGCCGGTTTGATATGATACGTAACTGACTTATGTGGTAGGATTTAGTCCGGTAAAGTTGGAAATATATTCACAGATTCGAACTTCCCAGATCAATAACTCATAAGTGAAACCTTGTAATAACATAAACGACGGCTCTTTCCTACCGTACTACGATAGACAACGAGCTACAACCGTATGTTAATCAAAACGAGCGTCTGGACATTAACTCTGGTCTGTATGGTCAGCCAGCTGTGAGACGAGGGCGCAGGGACCGTCTACAAAGTGCAACACTGAAAAGAGAAACTACAAAAAATTCAATAACTTCACTTTTATTCAGAGTGTAGTGTCACCAAAATCACTCCACACATCAGTTTTCTCCTGCTGGTTATTCTACAATTTTTTGTTTGGAAAAAATGTGCTTTGCCATAATTTTGGGGAATTTCTATTGGGAGAAATATTCAATAACACTAATATTCAGTGTGGTGTCACAAAACCCACCTCACCCTAACCCTACTTAACAAAAACTACTTTCTAATGTAACTTTAACTTGATTTTGGTATAAAAAAATGTTTTAATACACAATCCATGTCTATCATCATCATGGTATCAGTCTGAAAGGTAAATCAACACATTTTACTCAGTGGCCTTTGTGCCCTGTCATGTGGCCTTGGTGTCCCTAAAAAAAAAGTGAAGGCCAAATGGACTTGCCCCTAAAATGACAAAATTCCCACCCTGACTGCATGCATTCCCACTAGTAAGCTACAGTTACTCTATGTAAGCTGAGTCCAAGTTGTCTCTAAGAGAGTCTCTAGAGTGTGAAATATTGCACATTGCCTCAGCCTGCAATAAAACGGTGGTCAATTCATGATACTCTCTCATCTCCTAATTTTTATACTTAATAATACAATGTCAATGTTGTGTAAAAAGAATCATTAATTAAATATATGAAAGTTACACAAGACAACAATATAGAAAAATGTATGGATTTGACGCTGTGATCGGTGATCGGCAATATCGGGATCGGCAGATACTGCTTTTGGTGATCGGTGATCGGCCCCAAAAATCCTGATCGGTGCAGCTCTATTAACAAACCTTTTTTTTTTTTTTTTTTTACTTATAATGCAAATATAAATTGTTGTTTGCTAAATTTGTGCATACATTTTAAACATTTATGAAGTTATATGTAACTATTTACATTTAAATGCAGGCAATGCTCAGGTCTGCTCCTTCCAGCTGAATTAAGAGCTGCACTGCCTGCTCCACATTCAGCTTCTCCTCATTGTTCTGAATCATTAAACAAAAAACCGACTCCACTACACACTAAACACACTACACCAAACACTACATAACACACTAACTACACACTCCAGACTCGGTCCGGACACTCCAGACTTGACCGCTGGCAAAATCCCGGTCCAGCTCGCGCCGCTGCAGGTATAAATCCGCTTGTTTCTTCAGGTATGTCGTGGGCTTGAGCTCTGCAGTGATTGGCTCTGGTGCGCACGTGGCCACAGTGTGCAGTGATTGGCTCTGGTGCGCACGTGACTGTGGTGGCTCCGGTGGACAATGCTTGGCGGAATTTGTAAAGCATTTATTAAATGATTTATTCACGGTATCATTGCAGTCCAAGCAAATGCTTAGATGCACACCACTGAACCACGCAGCAGCCATGTTGAAAGTCTCGGGTCAGTCTGATCCTGATCTGCAGAGATATTAGATATTCATTCATGTATGTATGTATATGTCACAAACTCTGCCAGTAGTTCTGTGTCTTGATGCAAGTCTGCTGATGACACTTTGAGACACAACAAGTTCAGGAGCAACATCTGACTGCCTGCCTGCCACCGACCCGAAGGCGCACTATGGCCAGGTGGTGCTGCTCGTCCGTTAAGTGACGTCGTGTGTTCATGGCTGTTTGAATGATGAACTTGGAATGACTTACTGACAATACCAGCTTTTTATACCCACAGAATGTTGAAATTGATGCCACATTGAAAAGGGTTGTCTTTTAGTTTTTTGGTATTGGCCCCAATATGTAAGGCACACTGTACACAGTAAGACCATTACGTGGAAAACACAAAATGAGGTGTGTCTATCACCCCAATACAATTGCCTCCTTATCCCAAAACTCTCTGAAGTGAAAAAACCATTGTATGTATGAAATCCACTGAGTCTCTCACAATATCCCTAACTTATGTGAGTAGTGTGTATAGATATATATATATATATATATATATATATATATATATATATATATATATATATATATATATATATATATATATATATATATATATATATATATACACATATACACACACATATATATATGTGTATGTGTGTATATGTGTGTATATATATATATATATATGTGTATATATATATGTGTGTATGTGTATTTATATTGTCT
>NC_044194.1:34624396-34706478 GCF_900880675.1 Sparus aurata
ATCATTTATTTTTTAACAGGACAATGTCCCCAAACACACAGAAGGCTGCAGAATGAAGGCAAAAGGGCCAACAAGTGCTCAGCATCTCTGGGAACTCCTTCAAGACTGTTGGAAAACCATTTCAGGTGACGACCTCATGAAGCTCATCGAGAGAGTGCCAAGAGTGCGCAAAGCAGTAATCAAAGCAAAGGGTGGTTATTTTGAAGAATCAAAAATATAAAACATCTATCTACTTATCTATCTATTTTTTTGTGAACTGGGAGGGCCAACATCAGTGGGTTTAAAATGAGCCATAGATCAATTTGAAACATGCTGAGGGTCATGGAAAGAACTCAGGAGCCTTTTCACACAATAAAGAATAATTCTGCTTTATTAAAAATTGGGTCTTATTTTTAAAGTTTTATTCATCATGCATATCAGCAATGACACCATACTCGCCAAGTTAATGCCTGTTAAAACAGTGATGTCATTAAAAAGAAGTTAAAAACATAAACACTCATACAGTCTGGAAACTAGCCAACAGGTTTGACAAATGCACACACAGATACACAGTTTCTTGAGTCATAAAAGATTATAGCCAAGGTCTGTGGTGCACTGTCTTTTAGTTTGCTTTTATTTGTGTAGATAATCTGCGTAAACTGTTGCTTTTTCAACCTGTTTGATTATCTGACTGCTCATGTTGACCTGTTCAGCTCTGTTGTAGTGTCTAGTTTAGTTTGGGGTAATTTCATGCCAACTCACCTAAGGCCTCCCAGTTCATGTCAGGGATTTTCTTGAAAAATCATGTTGACACCTCTATTAAATTCATGGTACCGTGCATGATTATATAGCTGCACTCCAAATACTTTTCAAGTTATGAATTTTGAAGTTTGGCCCTGTGAGCTAAACTTTTAGCATTACAGTAATTATGTGTATGTGTATTGTAAACCTGACCAGTCGCTTTTTTTTCATTGAATCGTGTTGCAATTTGTCTTGAACATCCAAGAGACCCTACGGAAACTTGACAGCATGTTTTCATGTAATTAGTTGTAGCTGAATGGTTACAGTAATCAAATTAATTACAGGATGTCAATTTTTTGTTTTTACCAGAACAAAGAATTTGTGATTTTCAGAAATCCTCCACTAGTTTTCACTTTCTTTCAACCAAATGTTGTCTCTGTGTAGTATTAATGTAAATCAGTTATTTTGACTGTAGATTTTCCCATGAAGGATTATTATAAAATGCATGAAACTTTAGCATGTGAAAGTGTTGATATTATAATAAGATATATGAGATGTTATATTACTCCCTCATCGTTAATGATTTTCTTTTTTTTAAATTAGCACATTTTTTGCTTCTCACTGGCTGTAGTATCACATTCAATGGTTTTATTTCACCTGTAAAAACTATGCTGTGTTGACTGCTGTTTTCTATCTTATTGAGCCTGTTTTTCAGTGGGTTCTAGAAATTTAGGGAGATTAGGGAGATCCTGGAACCCTGCTCAACTGGTAAATCCTAGAGAGAGACAGCCAACCTTGACAAAATAGCCTATGTAGAAAAGTTTGGCTGGGTTGTTGATGTCAGAAAAAACAGAGAGTTTGAAATTGTGAAATAATATTTGTGTAATGAGCTAAGAACTAAGATTCATGTTTTGTCCAGACATACAGAACAGGATGTTGTCTAGTATGTAATGAACCAAGCAATTTAAAATGTATCTAGCAAATTTCCAGAACCCAATAAAAAACAAGCTCAGTAGGTATCACACTATCACCCAATATCTTCGGATGAAATTTAACAACTGAGTGTGACATCAAAGCCAGTAAAAAGTAGAAAAAAGCTAATATTTAATTGAAATAAAAATCATAAACAATGAAGGAGTCATATGGCATCTTTGAAGTTTTATATGTATATGCAATGAATTGCAATTATATTAGAATAATCCTATTTGGGAAAATCTACAGTCAAAACAACTCAAAAAGTGAAGCCCCAATGCTATGTTTAACAGAGTCTGTGGCACTCAGTTTTTATGCAAGACCAATTTCTAGATTTCTAGATTGGACCGAACTGCATTGATACTAAATAGAACCAAAGTCTGGTTGAAGGAAAATTTGTGGAGATATGAATTTTTGAAAATGACAGATTCGTCATTCTGGTAAAACGAAACTATTCAGCTAAAACTATTTAACTGAATACATGTTGTCAATTTTGGTCTCTTGGATATTTAGGACAGTTTCAATGTAATCCAGTGAAAAATAAGTGATTGGTGAGGTTAACAATACACATATAAAGAATTACGGAAATACTGAAATTGAGCTCAGAGGGCCAAACTTCAAAATTCATAACTTAAAAGTATTTGGAGTACAGCTATAGGATTTTGCCCATTTTAAAATGATCTTTTTCAAGAAAATCTATGACATCAACTGGGAAAGGTTCTGGATTTTTGGCAAATTGCCATGGAATTACCCTTTGGAAAGTACAATCTTATCAGAACTCAAGACTGGACAAAAATGTTAAGGTTGTTACACTATACATAAGTCAGTACAAAGTGCAACACCAAGTTGTTAATCAAATGTAATTTGATACTGTTCAATGTGTCTGTCTGTAGAATAAAGATGAGGAGCTGAGAAAAGCTAACTCTGAAGGTAAGCAGAAGCAAGAGTCTCCATCATAGTCATATCACATATTTTATGTTTGATGTCTGAACTTTTAACACTTTCGGATAAAACTTTTAATGCTCCTGATTTTTTAAACACATTTGACATTTTTCAGTAGTTGACAATGCAAATGTATGTTAAATGTATTGGTTTGTATTTGTTTAAACTCAGGTGCTATCCTGGACAAACCGGAACCACCTCCCACATACATGAAGCCCAGAACCATGTCCACTTCCTCAGGTATCAATGTTATCTATACCCATTTATCAAAATAACATCAATGTGTGAAATAATAACATGTGCAGAGCCAAACCAACGGTGTAATACACACAAGTATTGTGTGTATTACAGCTTGACATATATATTCTTTTTCTAAGCCATAGAGCTTCATCATTGTCCTAAAACTATTAAAAACACATCAGCAAGACACACTGTTGACTTTACATTAAAAACACAAGAAGTGAACTACGCATTTTGCATGTTGCTTCATCAGATTCAGCATGGGCTTGATTGCCAAAAGGTGCCTCTTTATCAGGTGGTAATTAGCCAAGCATCCGGCAATATTTACATTCCCCAATACAAATACACTGAAAAAAAAACTTTTTACATGAGATGACATACAAAAAAAAGGTCTAGCTGTTCCATCAATAATATTTCAGAGGAAAAATAGCTACATACAGTTCTACATGACATCATAAATACAGTGCCTTGCAAAGGATTCACCCCCTTGAACTTTTCCACATTTTTTCATGTTTTAACCACAAATATAAATGTATTTTATTGGGATCTTATGTGATAGTCCAACACAAAGTGGTGCATAAGTGTGAAGTGGAAGTTAAATGATACATGGTTTTAACATCACTGGTACCGTCTACAGAACATCAGTGATGTCAGTAAAGTGAGATGTCTGCACAAAGCCCAAAGATACTAAAAGACAACACCTACCCAGCCACAGTCTGTGCACCCTGCTGCCATCTGACAACACATACAAGAAGTATCTGCTGACAGACCAGCAGACTACAGAGCAGCTTCACTCCACTGGCTGAGAATCCTGAACTCATTCTTAGCACTCCACTCCATAAAATAGTTTATTTTTCTTATGTAGCAAAAATGGACTAATGCTGCAGTCATAATTAGGATATGAAAAAATATCCCAAGCTTTGAACATCTCACAGAGCACTGTTCAATCCAT
This sequence comes from Sparus aurata, assembly GCF_900880675.1. NCBI lineage: Eukaryota > Metazoa > Chordata > Actinopteri > Spariformes > Sparidae > Sparus > Sparus aurata. Next base: position 34,628,223 of record NC_044194.1, read on the forward strand.
CACCTGAAAATGGAAAGAGTATGGCACAACTGCAAACCTACCAAGACATGGCCGTCCACCTGAACTGACAGGCTGGGCAAGGAGAGCATTGATCAAAGAAGCAGCCAAGAGGCCCATGATAACTTTGGAGGAGCTGCAGAGATCCACAGCTCAGGTGGGAGAATCTGTCCACAGGACAACTATTAGTCAAGCACTGCACAATGTGGGCCTCTATGGAAGAGTGGCAAGAAGAGAGCCATTGTTGAAACAAAGCCATGCAGTTTGCCACAAGCCATGTGGGGGCACAACAATCATGTGGAGGAAGATGTTCTGGTCAGATAAGACCAAAACTGACATTTTTGGTCTAAATGCAAAATGCTATGTGTGGCAGAAAACGATCACCCTGAACACACCATCCCCACCGTGAAACATGGTGGTGGCAGCATCATGCTGTGGGGATGCTTTTCCTCAGCAGGGACAGGGAAGCTGGTCTGAGTTGATGGGAAGATGGATGGAGCCAAATACAGGACAATCTTGGAAGAAAACCTGTTAGAGTCTGCAAAAGAGTTGAGACTGGGGGGGGAGTTTCACCTTCCAGCAGGACAACGAGCCTAAACATACAGCCAGAGCTACAATGGAATGGTTTAGATCAAAGCATATTCATGTGTTAGAATGGCCCAGTCAAAGTCCAGACCTTAATCCAACTAAGAATCTCTGGCAAGACTTGAAAATTGCTGTTCACAGACACTCTCCATCCAATCAGACTAAGCTTGAGCTATTTTGCCAGGGAGAGTGGGCAAATATTTCAGTCTTTATATGTGCATGGCTGGTAGAGACTTACCCCAAAAGACTCACAGCTGTCATTGCAGCGAAAGGTGGTTCTACAAAGTATTGACTCGGGGGTAAATACTTTTTCACACCACACTTTTCTGTTTTTTATTTGTAAAAAAAAAAAAAATTAAAACCATGTATCGTTTTCCTTCCACTTCACAATAATGCACCACTTTGTGTTGGTCTATCACATAAAATCCCAATAAGATACATTTACATTCTTAGTCAAAACGTGACAAAATGTGGAATTTTCAAGGGGGGTGAATACTTTTGCAAGGCATTGTACATATCAAGGTAAAAAGTACTTTAATTTCCTCATTAGAGACATATCAAACTGGAGGGAAAAAAGAGAAATATATATATATTAGAATAGGGTTAAACATTAAAGTACATTACAAAGGACAGAATGCATACAATTCCATAATACACAGATCTTGCTGAGTGGCTATCTGATCGACTACGGTGTTTTGATTGGTGGTGTATGTCAATTGGTATCCACATAGATCCCCGGACCAAGTGATTTTCTATTATATACAATCTAATTAATGAAAAAATATACTTATATATTAAGACAAAAAGGTTACTATTAAAAATTCTTGATACATGACGACCATCAGTAGGTAAGACATATACCTAATTAATGATCTTTTATTTAAAGATACGCCTGTTGGCAATCAAGCGCAGAGCGAATCTGATGACCAACATGCCAAACTTGTAGCTTGCATCTTGTTGTGTTAAATGTAATTGATGATAAAATAGTCTCAATCCTGGTGTGCGCTGGAATATTTTTTATTTTTTATTTTGTTTGATCCACTGTGGTTTACCTTGCACCAGCTGCATTTTGGATAATGCTCTGTAATGTGTACCACTTTGATTATCATTATGGTTAATAGGGAAACCTGTGTCGTGTTGTTTTCAACCACTGTCATCTACAAGACATCATTGTCCTAGAAATAACCACAACCACATCAAGTGTGTCATAGGAAAGAGCCAATGACATCATCAACATGACCCCTGGCCTGAGCTGTGTGCTGTAGCAGTGTGTGTATAACACAACCTTTCTGGTGTCTCCAGGCCTGTGACGACAGGACACACAAGGCTCTCTGCTGCCGTGCCATAGTTTCTGTCTTTTAGTCATCAGCTGCCTGAACATCTGTCCCACCTGGTCTCACTGCATAATTCAACAAAGTGTCTACAAGTGATTTACTCTCGCTCTCATCTTCTGTATCTAGCAGACCCCAGGCACCCTTTGAGAGCACTGGATCGCATCCAACCAGACCTTCCCCTTCCCCTTCACCCAAAGCCCTCTGTCTCTGAGCGCCCCATTGGCAACCTTCCACCCAAACCTGCCATTGCTGCCAAGCCACCTCTCCCCACCCCAGCTGCTCTTGCAGGAGGAGCACATCCCTCCTCTGCTTCTCCTTCAAGTAGCTCAGCAGAGAGAGTCCAGCTCAGACTGCAAACTCATGATGGCAGGCCAGGGGAGACTACAGCACAGGTAATACATCAGAAATCTCCTTCATTACTACAGAGAAGTTTATTATGTGCACATTTAGGTTGCAAATCTGAATGTGTGTTGCAAATTAATACTCAATTTATTTCTGTGAAGTGATTGGGTTAGTTGGCCAAGGTTACTGTGATGCCTTCAGACCCTGGTGCCTTGCTTGATTGCATTGTCTGAGTTGATGCCGTACTTCCTCCTCTGTAAAGAGGACTGGTTCTTTTGCAAACGATGCTTTGCAAGGATTTTGGGTCAGTTATTGCACATCTGGATACGCACCCAGTTGGTGTTTTCATCTTCTCAACTACCTGCTTGGTGTTTATGTTGGCAAATTCAGACTCCAGTTTGTCTTTGAAATTCAGTTTCGCCTTACCTCCCCTCACCTTAACTTTCAGCTTTCTTTTTTTAGGCTGGCCAAGTCTTTGAGTCTGAAGGCCTTGTGTTTGTCCTTTAGGCAATGTTTTATATGGGGAATTATCCCAGCTTTGGAGTTGCAATACTCCTTTAATGTTTTTACTCCTATCAGTACATGCCAGGGAGCCGTGTAGATATGTAATGGCATCCTCAGACCACTGTGGGGCGCTGTAGCATTATGGCTTATAGTGTTTAAGTTCCTGTTTGTAAAACGCAGGTAATCAGAAACCAGGGCAGGGGAGATGAATGGCGATGGAATGCATCGGTAATGCGACAGTACCGTATAACATGTGTAAGATGTTTGTTCTCCTGGTAGGAATGTTCACTGATGATGATGATGATGATAATGATGATGAGGATGATGATGATGAGGATGATGATGATAGCTGCATGCTGTCACATTTACAGTCAATACAATTACTGAAGTTTTAGTTGTCTCTTTTGTTTTTGCTAGAAACTGCAGTCACACATAAACCTTTCCAATAAATTGCACCAGAGTTTTATTTTCTCAAGATGGTGTCATTGCTGTTTTCGGCTTTTCCAGTTGTGAATACTTGTGTTTCCTCAAACTGTTCATATATAATTAGGTACAATCAAATACCCTCATGCCATTTTTTCAACAGCTTCTTTGGCCTTGCCAAATCAAACTGAGTTCTGAACACACTGACATCATCTTTCTCTCGGGTTGCAAATCTGAATGTGTGTTGCAAATTAATAGGCTACTCAATTTATTTCTGTGCAGGGAACCACAGGAAGAGAAAGACAATTTTACCATCGATTTAATCAATTTTAAAAGTCAGTGTGTTCAGCTCTCAGTTCTTTTATAGCTTCTAAATAAATCTCTTTAGATTTTCTCGTCCTCTGCTGTGTTGTACTGTTTCATCATGTTCACTTTCAGCTGTTTCAGGAGTTGTGTTTAAAAAACATGTTTTTAATTCTGCTTCATAATAAAATCTTTTAAATGACTAAATAATGGGGGGCTTTTATTGTGAAGACATTATAGGAAATGAAATGTGTTTGTAAAGGAATTACCAGAGCCACTTAATTAGCTGGGTTCTTTCAATTGGTAAGACACGCCTTCATGCAGGGAACCCAGTTGTGGTGAAAATGCAAATCCCTGCCACCCTGAGTTAAACAGAGAAAAGGCAGGCCAACAGGTGTAATAGGAAAAAAAGCATCAGTGTGCAGTCCATTCCAACCACTGAGGGTAGACTAAATATTAGAAATATCCCTCACAAAAAAAAAAATGTTTTTGCAGTGCAAACTACAGCCTCCAATATGGCCATAACGTTGAATCATTATTAATATTATTTATTGCAGGAGTTCATAAAAATACTACTGAATATCACTAAGAAACACTACCATTTCCACACTTGCAGAATTGTATTCTGCTTCCATGTGTTCATATAATTCATAACATAGCAATCATATTGTCTGTGTCATGTCCTTATGAGCACCCACTGATCTTAATCCATAGAATAGAAGCCAAGAGGGTCCCTGGGGTGCTGCCAGAGCTTCATCCCCTCAGAAAGAGTTCCTTCCTCCAGCCCCATCTCCATGGAGGAGTCCCAGCACACCGGAGCGCTCTGAAAAAGCACAATCAGTGACCGATGGTAAGTCGGATTGATCCTATCAAAACCAGGTAACTAATCCAAATAAGGTTTGGGCTGAACCCTCCCCATGTTAACAGCCCTATGGATCTAAAATCTCTGGGTCATTCTAACCTTGATGTGTGACAGTCGAAGACACACGTGAGCCATATGGGTGAGTCTTCAGAATCAATTGAATCAAGGTACATAGTAAGGTTGCATTCAGTGATTTGGTTACATTTACATGTACAATTTAAATACACATTTATATATGTACAATGTTATTATATAATATGAACAGTAATGATCAATCATTTCAGGATCCCTTCTAGGCCTGTTTCTCTTGCTCACTGTTTTTAGTTCACACAGCAGATATATTTACTTAGTGAAATTGATAGATCAGATCAGATTTTCACAGGAAATTGATTGATAGTTAGACTCCATCATGATGAGATGGTGAAGTTGTGAGTAAGACAGGAAAACACATGATTGAGTGTAGACTGTTGGTGGTGGTGGATGATGAGCATGGCTAAAGACCTATAAGAGATGGGGAGTTAATTGTGATGAGCTCAACCTTGAATCTTGATATAAAGAACTGAAGATGGACAGAACGGAAGTGTGTTGCACAATTTGTACTGAAATGACAACTGACAGTACCAGAGAGAAGAACAGATTTGATGATTGACAGCAGTGAGATGATTGTAGCAAAATATGGCTGGTTTGAATAATGGGAAATACTATAATACCTATTGTAAGCTGCTTAAGGAGTGGAGAGAGAGAGGGGGGAATGAGTACAAAGGTAGTCTTCCTGATTGACATGCGCTGAGCTGCATGACATCATACAACATTATGTATTTATCATTAAAAATCAAAATAGTAAGTTTAGAATTCAGGTGCCACTTAAGGAGCAAAAGATCCAAGATGATTTAAAGCACTTGCACATGTGTGGTTTTCTTACTTTCAGAGAGTCTTCCTAAGCCACGGCAACACATGAAGCCCCTTCCACATCGCAGAGCTGTGTCTGTCCATGAGGATACTCTAGCCATGACACAAGGTGAGACTTTGCCCAAGTGTTAATGAATACTTAAAAACAAACTAAATACTTGTAACACTGAATACAGTTAAGTAAAGCATAAGAAAACAATGTAAGATTACATTGAATCACAAGTATGCAAAAGGTTAATGAATTAATTTACCAAAAATGCAGATCGCTAAGCTTAGTAAGAGTTCTGATACACACAAACTAATCCAGAGAAATATAGCAGTAACAGTGAGGTCCCAGGAGTGAAAACCCCATTTTTATTCTGTTTTAAAGGGACAGTTCGGGTTTTTTGAAGTGGGGTCATATAAAGTACATATCTATAGTCGATCCGTTTCCTACCGTAATCACCGATCAGCGCAGCCTCAGTTTGGAGAAGTAGAGAGCTGCTCCAGCCCAGAGGCTCAGCTTTGTACTGCAGTGAACGGGGTTCAGCAAAAAGCTAAATTAACCGCAAAATTAAAGGCCCAAAGCAAATTGGAAGATCGTGACATGAGATAAAGATTAATGGCTAAAGGTTCATTAATTAGTCTTTTGACAAAAACAGGTTTGTAGATCAAAAGTGAATTTAATTGCGTTCAGACCAAAAAGATCTACTTGTAAACTTAAAAAACAGCAAAAGAGAGTATCAGTAATGCAACTTAATTACAAAAACACAAAGGCAGTAATTAGAGGTCGAAATTGATATGGAAATCAGTTAGCAAAATATTATCAAGAATTGTATGATGCTGCGCAAAATCCTGTACATAAAAATAATTTAATTAATTTTTTTCAAAAGTTGAATTTACCCCATGTGACCGAAGAACAGAATATCACACTTACAAAACCAATAACAGAGGAGGAAATTCATAGTCATATTAAAACATTTAAACTACATAAGTCACCTGGGAGTGATGGATATATGAATGAGTTTTTTAAAGAATTTTAGCAAGAACTTGTTCCACTTTTGTGTAAAACATATAACTGGGCACTGGACAAGGAGACATGGGCAGCAAAGTGGAATTCTACCATTATAACAGTGTTGCAAAAGCCAGGTAAAAATCCTGCAGATTGTTCATCTTATAGGCCAAATAGTCTTTTAAATACATATTACAAACTTCTATCCTCAATACTAGCTACTAGATTAGCACAAATTATACTTCATCTCATAAGTCCCAATCAAACAGGCTTTATTAGTCAAAGACAGCTTATTAATAATGTGAGATGAACATTAAACCTTATCGAGATAGCACAGAAAAAGAATCTACATGTGGCAATAGTTACCTTAGATGCCGAAAAGGCCTTTGATAAGGTCCTATGGCCTTATGTATTCAAAATTTTAAACAAGTTTGGTATACATGACAGGTTTATAAGATTGTTGAAAGCTATGTATAAAGAGCCAAACACCAGAGTTGAGGTTAATGGGGTAATATCTGACTCCTATAATATTTCTAAAGGTACTAGACAGGGAGATCCCTTATCCCCATTGCTTTTTGCATTATGTATAGAATCACTGGCAGAACGTATTAGGTTAGAGCAGTAAATAAATTGTATCGACATAGCAGGAGTCAATCATACATTTTCAATGTATTCATTTGATATAAAAATCTACTTGTCTGATCCTGAACAATCAATTGAAGTGTTGATGAATGTAATTGGGGAATTTGGAACGATTTCAGGCTAAGCATAAATGTTAATAATTTAGAAGTAATGATCATGGGTGGCATAATTAGTGATGAAATAAAAGATGAATATACATTTCATTGGGATGTGGGAAGGAAAAAATATCTTGGGATTAATATAACAAAGAATTGCAAACAACGTGTTTGCAAAGAACTTCGATGAATTAATAAGCCTAAACAGATGGTCCATAATCCCATTCTCTTTATGGGAAAGAGTCAAAATTTTACAGATGAACATACAACCAAGATTTTTGTGTCTTTTTAAAGCACTACTCATATATATTTTCAATAACATTTTCAAACAGTGGGATTCTATTATAAGGAAGTTTAAATGGAATGGCAGGAAACCAAGAATTAAAATGAATTTTCTTAAATTGCCAAAAGAAATTGGTGGCCCAGACCTTCCAAACCTGCAAGCCTATGATCAAGCAGCACAAGTAAGAAATGTTAAAATTTGAATGGGAGAATGTTCACATACAAAATGGAGAGAGATGGAAATAATCTGTGGAGATATACTATTAACTGTTCTCCCTTTTTCCAAATACAAAAAATCATACATTGAAAATGTAGACAATAGATGGGTAGTTGCTACACTTAGGTTTGGAGGGAAGTCTGCCCTAATTTGAAATCAAAAGAAGATGGAATTTTTTTGAAAGAAATGGGGAATGATTCAGACTTCTCTCCTTATAGAACGTTTAAAAAAGTGGGAGGTTAAGGAGCTTTTTCATGGATGGCCAAATGAGGCTGTGTTTGAAGGTGGGACGTCAGGGATATTTAGGTTTGTTGTGAAATCCGATATTCCAGGGTATAATTGGCTGTTTTTGACTATTTAGGGTCCGGGCAGCTAAGCTGACAGGACACTATTGTATTCCTAAGAATTCTTTCTTTCTTTCTTTCTTCTTTATTTCTTCCGAGGAAGTCATACTTCCCAAGAGCGAAAACTCACCAAACTTTACAGAAATGAATTTGAATTTGAATTCTGCTCTCATGGGAACAACTGGAGTCAATGTAAGACTGGCATTTTTAAACATCAGATTTTCTCTTATGAAGCAAAACACTTAGAGTTAAAAACAAATCGCCAACATTTCCATGCTGTCAAGATGCAATTTATGTATTATCAGATTTTTGTTTAGGTAACAGAATTTCTGACATTTTGACTATTTTTGAAATCTTCCTTGACAACAGCTGCCTGGACAGTGAGTCCCTGAGTCGACTAATGCAGCTACACAGCTGGTCTCACTTCCAGCCAATTAGCTCAGCGAGTTAGGAGCTGGTTCTTGGTGTCAAGGGTTGTGTGTTCGAGACCCAGCAAGGGTGATGATGGTGATGATGAGGATGATGACAGATCAAAATGTCAGATGTCCTCAATATGAAACACAAGACAATTGTCCTGATGGTGGCATCACAGCAAGCCTCTAAATTAAATAAAAACAAATAGCTTGGACTGGACCATGGGTGAAAGCTAACTGAATTTTGCATAAAGGTCCAGTCTCATGCCAGATTACTTCAGCTGTAAACCCAAGCCAATAGTCCTGACGGTGGCGCTACAGCAAGCATCTAAAGTTAAAACTTTGAAAATTCATAACAAATCAACCTGCTAGAACTTCACACTTTCATCAAACTGTAGCCCGAGTACTAAAAAAACTTTTGTACATTAAAACCTATTAAAACTTATGAAGTCCATCACTCTGTTTTTTTTAAACTGTAAAACGTATAAAGAACTCTCACACTACTGTAAACATATAGCCTACCTGCAAATAAATAGATAGATAAATAAATCTTCAATGTTCATGAAAAAATTGAACATTTTTTAGAGTCATGGTAGATGATGTTTGACAAATATCAGAATTTTACCTAAAAAACTGAATTTTTGAGAACATTTTGAATTCTGCTCTCATGTGAATAATTGCAGTCAATGCATTTTTAAACATTAGTTATTTACTTATGGAGCAAATGAATCATTTTTAAAAACAAATTACCAACATCTCCATGCTGCAATATGTGTATTTTCAGTTTTTTGTCTTGATAACTGAATTTTTTACAGTGGTTTCAAATCTGCCTGCACAACAGTGATTGGCTTAATCAATTTGTCAAGCCACTGTTATAATGCCAATTGCCAATTAGCTCAGAGCGATAGATGACAGTCTTTGGTTCCAGACGTTGTGAGTTCAAGCCTGAAGTCGTCCAAAGTGAACATTGTTGTCAACTGTCTTGTCTTCCTATTCTCCTGTTTGTTGCTCAGAATTGCCTAATTTTGCCAAAAAATAGCCTGGACCCGACCCATCGCTGCGCAGCAGCTATAATTTTGATTTTGCCATTATATTTCATCTTAAAAGCTATTTACTTGGTGTCATTATTTCAGCACAACCTCACATGTGTGACTGTACAGTTATTTTTTTTATTTTGACATACTGTATTAACACAATGGACCTAAAATCACAAACAAAAAAAAACCATGAAATCCGAGTAGAAAAAGTTAGATTTTTTTACTGTGAAAACCACAAATATGTTTAACAAACCATTTTTTTATTTTTTTTATTTTACTTATAATGCAAATATAAATTGTTGTTTATCTAAATTTGTGCATACATTTAAAACATTTACAAAGTTATATGTAACTATTTACATTTAAATGCAGGCAATGCTCAGGTCTGCCTGAGCTCCTTCCAGCTGAATAAATAGCTGGACTGCCTGCTCCACATTCAGCTTCTCCTCATTATTCTGACTCATTAAACAAAAAAACGAGTCCACTACTCACTTAATACACTACACCAAACACTACATAACACACTAACTACACACTCCAAACACGCTAAATGTTACAAATCTCTCAACTCTCACACACACCGACCGTCGTTGCATGTCAATCATCCGCCTAGGTCCATCCCACAACTTCCTGTTCCTCAACAACCAAACTTGCTGCTTGGACACTTTCGTGACAAAAGCCCGTTTTTACCGTTTCTTCCTGCACCAGACACAAAGCAAATGTGACGGCGATGTTCGCGAAAAAGCGTGGCGGACATTATTTACCCAAGGTCCGGTTTTGGACGTGCTGATGCTTCCGGTCCGTCGCCTCGGGAGGTGGGCCGTGTAGCTAGCCGCTAGCTGCTAGCTAGCGGCTAGCTACACACGAACATCCACAGATTCCGATTCCACTTTGTTGTCCGCACGTCTCCGGATCTCCTCAGACCCGAACAGACTCGGTCCGGACTCGTTTAATCTCATTAATCCACAACAGTCAGTTTAGATGCACAGAACAGAACGGGACCGAACCACCGGCAAAATCCCGGTCCAGCTCGCACCGCTGCAGGTATAAATCTGCTTGTTTCTTAAGGTGGGGGGTCGCGGTGGGCTCTGCAGTGATTGGCTCTGGTGCGCACGTGGCCACGGTGTGCAGTGATTGGCTCTGGTGCGCATGTGACTATAGTGGCTCCGGTGGACAATGCTCGTGGAATTTATAAAGCATTTATGAAATAATTTATTAACGGTATCATTGCAGTCCACACAAATGCGAAATTGCACACCCTTGAACCACGCAGCAGCCATGTTGAAACTCTCAGGTCAGTCTGATCCTGATCCGCAGAGATATTTGAGGAACACACACATACACACACAGACAGACAGACAGAGATTCCTTGTATTTGTAGATAGATGTTTGGGGATAAAGAAATGTAATCTTTTGAGCAGCTATCGTTGCAATATGGTTTACCCAAGACTCATTTATTTCCATTTGTCCAAGTGAGAAGTTATCTTTTAGATGTCGTAAAAAAGAAATCTGTTCAAGAAATAAACCCCATCATAAAATGCATGCTTAAGATATATGACTGTGGTGCTGAAACAAAACTCTTAACTAAATTAGTTGAAATAATACAAGCTAAATATCAAGATAAACAAATGGATCTAAATTTAAAAAACAAATGGGAAAATGAAATTCCTTGTAATATCTCACCAGTAGATTGGGAACAAATGTGTAAAAACATACATGAAACAACTAATTCAAACTACTGGAAAGAAATTGCATGGAAGATTATAAATTGATATTATAGGACACCCCAAATCCAAAGTAAATATAAAAGTTAATATAACCTCTGCTGTGGTTTCTGACAAGAGCCGGTCCTATGTCGGCGGAGTAGATTTCACAGCTGAGTCTTTGCTGTGGAGATCAAAGCAAGCATAAAATGTGTTCAGCTCATCCAGCTGTGTAGCCTCACACATGATGGAGCCACTCCTGCATTTGTAGCCTGTGAATTTTCATTTACCTACTATTAGGGCTGCACGAAAAATCGTTAAAAAATCGCAATCTCGATTCACACATACACTTGATCTCATTTCCACACATAGCGATTCTGAATCATTTTATATCTAGAGCTGAATCAAAAACAAATGCTCCCATTTTCCTCACGGATTTTTTGAAGCACCCCAAAACGCAGCACTTGATTCAGTGGAGGAATCCCGCCTGCAGTTGAGTGTTTGGAAGGAGTGAGTGAGAAGCTGTTTTTAGACGGGGCAGCAAGCCGCCAATCTGCCCTTTTGGCGGCTAGGTCCGCGGTTTTAGACAGAGGGCGGCAAATTGAGGGTCAGTTTTGGTTCGCCGATTTGCCTCCTCGGAGGGTACACTTATTTCCACCTCGCCTGCTAGATGGGCAACTGGACAGCCGCTGAGATCCGGGAGATGCTAGCGTCTCCTGGATCTCTAGCTGTATGGTTGTGTTAGCTTGTTGTTGTAGCGACAAGCTAGGAACGGTGGCTACTTTCAAATTAAAAGCCCCCCGCTAAGAACCCAGTTCTTAACTCCAATTGGGTGCAATGTAAAGCTTTACACTTTGGGCTTCACGTCATGTCACATGTTTACGCTGACCCCAGAGGCAGCTTTTGGAAAAGGAGGAATATTACGCCTCAGTTTTAGAAAGCCGACCACAGCAACTATCACATATCACCTAGCCAAGGATACGGCCCCAATAAACACTGTACAACATGAGGGATAAAAGGATGCCCTCTCATCTTGGAGACAATTTTTTTTTTTTTACTTTTGTAAAAATCATTTTTCATCCAGTGATAGAACTTCAACAAAACAAAAAAAAGCATTGCTTTGGCAGAGGTATAGTAGTATGCCTCTGCCATACTACAATGTTTTTGTTTTTTTTTGTTAAAGTTCATCAGTGCAATAAACATTTTGTGAAAAAAATCGGGCCAGAGAATCGTGATCTCAATTCTAACCAAAAACATCGTGATTCACATTTTTCCCAGAATCGTGCAGCCCTACCTACTATGTATCTTTAGCAGAGGAGGCTCGTCCATAGAGGCAGAGGAGGTTGGTCCTCCTCTATTTTTGAGAGGCAAGAGGAAGGTCAATTTTTTTTTTAAGAAAGAGTAACTGGTTGAAATAAATCATTACCAAATCTCAGTATCATTTATATAATATTATATATATATTATATCATAAAAAAAAGTTTCTTCTTTCGAAGAAAATCAACTTAAAACGGTTCAACAGCGACAGCTGCAGACGGAGGAGACAGAGCAGTCTGTGAGAGGAGCAGGGAGCAGGAAGGTGGGGGTAGAGGAGGACGGAGGGCTTCTGTCCTCCGTGGGAGGGATCTCCTTCCATTCACTCAATGCATTTAGGATTTTTTCATGCTGATCTATGATTGGCCAAGACACGTAAAATGACACGCTAAGGGAGGACGTCCTCCCTTACCAATCAGCAACCAGAATACAAGATTGACAGCAGGTTGGTCCAATAACAGTTCCCAAATTTCATTCTCACATTTATACAACCATAAACAAAAAAATACTTCTATGTATTTTACAGCTTTCACTGCCAGCCATGCTCGGACAAGAAATATGGAGTTTTCAGCGATATTGGAATTGGTTTCAAAGGAAATATAAGCACATTTCTGAAAGAAAAAAAACTGTTCGGAGAAATCAGAGAGAAGCAGTCAGAAAGATAATTCATAGGTTTCGTACACATTGGGGTACACATTGGTATTTTTTTTGTCTTGTATATTAGCCATTTAATTAAATGTTTTTTAAAGAAGTCTTGTAAGTCATTGTTTTATTGCTTAATTTTCATTGAATATAAGAAAGTAGGGTTAATTAGAATAGAATAGAATAGAATAGAATTACTTTAATGATCCCAGACTGGGAAATTATTTTTGTTACAGCAGTAGTGGGTCAGCAAATAAAACACTTAAAACACATAAATAGAATCCAATATATACATAGTGTATATATACAGTGCACAGTGTGCTATAAACAATAAACAATAATAATATATACAACAAAACAAAATATGCAAAATATACTATAACAATAATAATATATACAACAAAACAGTAGAGAGACCAGAGGTCTCTGTCAGGCAGAGGTGAGAGAGTTGTTGTATAAAGTGATGGATTGTGGCAGGAAAGATTTCCTGTATCTGTTGCTTCGACAGCGAAGCTGAAGCAGCCTTCCGGAGAAAGTGCTCCGCTGTCTGACCAGTGTGAGTTGGAGAGGGTGGAGAGGATTATCCATGATGGATAACAGTTTTTTCAGTGTCCTCCTCTCCACCACAGCCTCCAGAGTGTCCTGTTTGCAGCCAATCACAGAGCCAGCCTTCCTGATCAGTTTGTTGAGTCTGTTGGTGTCGCTGGCTCCAATGCTGCTTCCCCAACAAACCACAGCAAAGAAAAGTACACTGGCCACCACAGACTGATAAAAGATCTCCAACATCTTGCTGCACACGTTGAAGGATCTCAGCTTCCTCAGGAAGTAAAGTCTGCTCATCCCCTTCTTGTAAACAGCTTCAGTGTTAGATCTCCAGTCCAGTCTGTAGTTGATGGTAACACCCAGGTACTTGTAATCCTCCACCGCCTCCACATCCTTTCCCAGAATGCACAGAGGTTGGAAAGCCGTCTTCCTCTTCTTCCTGAAATCTATCACCATCTCTCTGGTCTTGCTGATGTTCAGCCGCAGGTGATTCTGTCCAGTCCACTCCACAAAGTTGTCTACCAGTGCCCTGTACTCCTCCTCCTGTCCCTCACTTATACACCCAACAACAGCCAAGTCGTCAGAAAACTTTTGCAGGTGACACGACCCGGTGTTGTACTGAAAGTCAGTGGTGTATAAGGTGAACAGGAAAGGTGACAGTACAGTCCCCTGTGGAGCTCCTGCATCACTAACCACCGCATCAGACAGAACACTGCCCATACGGACAAACTGTGGCCTGCCTGTCAGGTAGTCAGTAATCCAGGAGATCATTGTGTCGTCTACACCCATCACCCGCAGCTTCTCCCCCAGTAGCAGTGGCTGAATGGTGTTAAAAGCACTAGAGAAATCAAAGAATGTGATTCTCACAGTGCCTCCTCCACCATCCAGGTGCGAATGGGCTCGTTGCAGCAGGTAGATGACAGCGTCATCAACTACCAAGTGGGGCTGGTAAGCAAATTGCAGAGGGTCTAGCAGGGCTCTCATCTGCGGCCTCAGGTTGGCCAAAACCAGTCTCTCCAGCACCTTCATGACGTAAGATGTGAGGGCCACTGGTCGATAGTCATTGAGGTCTGATGGTGTCGACTTCTTTGGAACAGGAACCAGGCAGGAAGTCTTCCAAAGCACCTGTATTCTCTCCTGACCCAGGCTCAGGTTGTAGAGGTGTTGTAGGACAGGAGACAGCTGGCTGGCACATGTCTTCAGGATCCTGGGGCTGATACCGTCAGGGCCTGCAGCCTTCTGCTGGTGGAGTCTCTCCAGCTGTCTCCTAACCTGGCCTGCAGTCACAGTCATGCAGGGGAGGCTGCTGGTGTCTTCAGTGGAGGACGAGGAGGTGGAGGAGGAGGAGGAGGTGGAGAAGGAAGAGGTGGAGGAGGAGGAGGAGGAGGAGGAGGAGGAGGAGGAGGAGGAGGAGAGGTGCTGCACAGGAGAGCTCACAGCAGGGGAGTGAGGGAGGAGGGGAGGAAGCATTTGGGGCAGTGAGGGTGTGTGGGGGTCTGGAGGTGTCATGGAGACGACAGAAGGCTGTGAGCTGAACCTATTGAAGAATCTGTTCAGCTCGTTTGCCCTCTCCAGGCTGCCCGATGACTGTCTGCCGCTCACCTTACACCCAGTGATCTGCTTCATACCAGTCCACACATCCCTCACATTGTTCTGCTGGAGTTTGGCCTCCAGCTTCCTCCTGTAGGCGTCTTTACAGGTCCTCAGCATATCCCTGAGTTCATGCTGCACTCTCCTCAGTTCTTCCCTGTCTCCAGACCTGAACGCCCTCTTCTTCTTGTTAAGAAGGGCTTTCAGGTCATTGGTGATCCACGGCTTATTATTAGGGAAGCAACGTACAGTCCGGGTTGGCATGGTGGTGTGTTCACAGAACCTGATGTATTCTGTGATGCAGTCGGTCATGCTGTCCAGATCCTCTCCATGTGGCTCAACAAGTGCATCCCAGTCTGTCGACTCAAAGCAGTCCTGTAGTGCGTCAGCAGCCTCCTGAGTCCACCTCCTCACGCTCCTAGTGTGGACAGGCTGCCGCTGAACAAGGGGGATATACTTAGGGGTCAGCAGAACCAGGTTGTGGTCAGATCTTCCAAGAGGGGGGAGGGCTGTGGGACTGTATGCATCCTTAGCATTTGCATACAACAGATCCAGTGTGTTACAGTCTCTGGTGGGGCAGTCAACATACTGGTGAAATGTTGGAAGGGTTTTGTCCAGTGAGACATGATTAAAATCTCCAGTGATGACAATAAATGCATTAGGATGCTGCGTCTGTATCTGGGCAACAGCGGAGTGGATGACGTCACAGGCCAGCGCTGCATCAGCTGAAGGAGGAACGTACACACCGATAATGACGGCGGACGTGAACTCCCAGGGCAAATAATAAGGCCTCATCCCCACAGTCAACAGTTCAATGTCCGGGGTACAGAGACGTTTCTTCACGTGAACACGTCCGGGATTACACCACCTCTCACTCACATACAGTGCAATCCCTCCTCCTTTCTTCTTTACGCTGCTTATCACGTCCCTGTCCGCCCGAACAGTGCTGAAGCCGGGAATGGCCACGCTGTGGTCCGGGATGTGTGAGTGAAGCCATGTCTCCGTGAAACACAACACACTGCACTCACGATATTCCCTCTGAGCCTTTATCAGCGCGGCGAGCTCGTCCGTCTTGTTCCCCAGAGACCTCACGTTTCCCATGACGATCGCCGGTACAGCCGGTCTGTGTCTCCTCCTCTTCACCCTCCGTTTCACTCCGGCTCTGCAGCCACGGCGTCTCCTCCGCAGCTCCTTCAGGACCTCAGGTCTGGCTCCGGGCAGCAGTGCAGGTTCACACAGCGCAATCAGCTGGTCGCGTGTGTAAACAATGCACTCAGTGATGCACTCCTGACCCTCCGTTGCTAGGGCTAGCAAAAACATCTCAAAAACATAACAAAAAGTGCCGTAAAAGTTCAAAAAGAAAAAAAAAGAAAGGTGTTTTTCCTCTCCCAGTCTCCGTAGAAGAGCCGCCAAAAGTTCAGCGAAAACCAGAACACAAACACAACACAAATACAACAAAAACTACGAAAAAAACGTAAAAACCCACGGGAGCTGCTGTTACAGGCTGCCACCTAGTACGGCGCCATAGCAACCGCTATTTTTTATATAGTTGACTTGTATAAAATAACATGACACCGTGGACTGGTTTTCCTCCTGTCCTCCCCAATTTTTTCAGTCACCAGCCGCCACTGATCTTTAGTATACATTCAGACCAAACACGGTGGTGTAGAGAAACACCACAGGGTGGTGCAGTGGTGTGGGAATGTCACTCTATGGACACAAGACCAAACAGACTGATCACAAGTGAAGCATCACACTACCTGGAGATTTGTCCTTTGTGTTCCCTATGTAGCATTTAGCCATGCAAATAACATGCCCCACACCTGACCAGTTCTACACTGCCTCTGATTTGCCATCATGCTGATCCTAGAGTGATCGTGGTTATCCACAGATGTCACTGCACTGTGGTTTCAGTCATTTATGTTGTGATTCCGGTCACCAGTTTATGTGATTGGCTGCTTTTTGGCCCTCACCCCTCCATTCAACCAGGCCGCCTGGTTTTATTTCATTCATTTTCCTCAAGACTGATGTTGCTATCCTGAGTAGCAGCATCTTGGAACATTTGCCAGTATGTACACTCAAAACATTCCTGTAGGGTTGCTGCAGTTTCATCTGTACACACTTTAACAGGTTTTGTTACTGGTGGTTTAACCCTTTTATCAGCTGGGAGGCA
This sequence comes from Sparus aurata, assembly GCF_900880675.1. Taxonomy (NCBI): domain Eukaryota; kingdom Metazoa; phylum Chordata; class Actinopteri; order Spariformes; family Sparidae; genus Sparus; species Sparus aurata. The sequence continues at coordinate 34,645,468 of NC_044194.1, forward strand.
GAAGGCAGAGAAACTAAAAGAATAATTGTATACATAAACCATTTTGCTGATGGTCTTGTTTACTTATGTAGGCCATGTAGAGGCATCAGTATTAAATTAAGACCATTTCGTAACCAAAGTTTAAGGTGCAATAATAGATTTTTGGTCATCGAAGTGCAGAAGAATTCTCAAACTGACAGATTTCACTTATCTTTTGTAGATAAATACGGGTTAATGCAGCCATAAATATAAGTTGTTTCCCACCTTTCTTAGAGCTGAAGGCAGTGTTACAGAGGTCACCCATCCGTTTCCGGGGCAACAGAGGGGATCTGCCCACCTGCGCTGAAGATCCATCTTGTAGGGAGGAAACACAAAAAGCTCAAACAGGTGAGAGAGGTCTATCAGTCGTGCTTATAACGTACTTTCTATTTTATTCTTACCTTCATCTTGTTTGTTGTTTTTCTTTCTTTCTGTGATCTAAGCTTATTCTTCCATCTGTCTGTGTTCTCCATCACCCAGCCAGTGACACAGGGAAACAGACATCTGAAGAAATGAAGGAGGCTATCCAGAATGAGGAGCTGAATGCAGAGAGGGAAAGGATGAGCTGTGGCAGAATGGTAGCTGAAACCAAGCCCCTCTCACCAGAAGGGGATGAAGATCCTGGCTCAGGGTGTTCCTCTTCTACCACTCAGACTCAACGAGAGGTATCAGCTTCCCACGTCTTCAGTCTAGCTGCAGCCCTTGACAAAGCGCCCTCAATCCTAGAGAGGCCTCCAGCACTAACCCAAACACTGGAAAAGCCCCCTGTAACCCCCACATCCCAGATAAAGAGCCCCAGCACTGCCCGAGCATTGCCCAAAACTGTAGAAAAACTGCTGGTGTCCCCACCACCCCAAGAAATGATCCCCAGCACAATCCCAGCTACATCCGCACCCCCAGAAAACCCACAAGTGAGTCCTGTGTCCCATAAGGAGAGGGGCCCTGGCACAGTATCAGCCACTGTGGATCTGAGAAACAGCACACAGGAGAGAGGAGAGGTGATTTCTAAACAGCACACAATGAAAGCAAAGCCAGCAGACCAAAGAACTGAGCCCCCTCTGTCTGAATGATACATACAGATCCACTCATCTGAGGAAAACAGACATGTGGGAGAGAGAGGAGGATGGGGTCTGTGACATCACTGAGACCAGGAACTGGGAGGCTATAAGAGGCCTGAGAAAAGCGTGATTGTTGTCCCTTCCAGTAGAAAAACAGCTGCTGTGTACAGCTAACTTCTGTACAGTTTGTATATTGGCTGTTTGTGATGAATAAACTTAACAAGTGGTTCAGTGGCCAAATTCAAGGGTGCCCAGGATAAGATCGGTTTTGAATCTCTCATGACAACTGAACAAACCTCTCTGCTGGCCATAACCTGTTCAAGGGGAACATCCTGAAAATATATTTTTTTCCCTTAACAAAATAAGAGTCCCCAAATACACCTGTTTTAGTTTATTTTAGACTTCCATCATCTTTTCAAATGTACCAAATTACCCAAGCAGCAAATGTACAGACGTTAGCTGTAGCTAGCTAGAAACATACTGACTGTGTGTGTGTAGAGTTTGTCTGCGTTTGTTGACATATCGTCCTTGGCTGATGTCACAAAGTTACCAGCATACTTATTTTGCTTCAGATTCATTGTTTTGTCATTTCCATGCATTGATCAAACCGGAGTCATAAAGCTGCAGGCTAGTGGGTCATATTTTGCTCAAGTTGAAACATGTTTTAATCATTTAATTCTTTGCCTCAATTCGCACCACCCAGGGCCAATCTGCATCTTTGCAGTGAGAAATATGCAACTGGGCTGCCTCTAAAATTTGAATTCAATCTGCTCACATCTTCAAATTCATGACCCAATTTGCATGGGACTAGTACTACCAAGAGTATTACCACTAGTATGTGATGTAGAAATTACCACTTTACATTTGTGTTTGATTCGGCACATTCACAGGGGATAAAAGAATTCTGTATTTTACTCATATCTACGGACATTTTCATCTGGTTATGATGCCAAGGCTTGTGTTGTGTTTTGTGTTACAGGCATAAATACACATTTCCTCCTCATTTAGATCATATAGAAGATGCTCTATGACTGTACTTGAATATGACAACCATTTGTTGCTCCTAACCTTCTCTCTCATAATGTTTAAATGTCAACATAGCTGATCTCAGAGCACAGTTGTTGACTGCTGTTCAACATCTTATGAGATACAATAAAATTTCATATTTGTTCAGTTGTCCGACTTTAAAAGAGAGACGTTTAACAAGAAATAGAACCCCAGGTCACAGACATGCTGATTCACACATGATTAACACTATCACATGACCTGTGTTTGGTGAATTATGGTAGGTAATATGAGGTGGAATTTTTACTTGACATATTATGAACATGGCAGATTTAGATTAAAATAGAAGACATTCCAGTGGCACTCCAGCTCAGCTGGCAGAGCATGTGACCCAGGTACAGAGACTGTGCCACTTAGTGTTCAAACCTGACATGTGGCCCTTTTCTGAATGTCATCCCTATCTCATTTAATTAATTAATCAATCAAGGAGTATGGCCTAAACCTGCTCAATCTGGAAAGTGTCATGAAATGACTTGGTGTGAATTGGCACTAGTCAAATAAGATGGATTGACACATTGATGGTTTTCCCTTTCTCCCCGTTTCCTGTCCCTGTTAGCCTATGTCATCTATAACGCCAAACAAATCAAATCTAAGACATCCTCCTAAACTATTACAAATTAATACCAGTCCTGTGTATATAGGACGTGAGTCTAAAATGGGACACAGCTAGCATCAGCTAAATCATCAAATGAGATAAGAGAGTTTCAACTATGCCAGAAACATAATGTAAACTGCATGAATAGAAGAGGTACAGAACCAAACCTGTCACACCATCCATGTGGGAACATGGTCTTTTTTCTTTTGCTTTGTTAAAATGTTTTTACATTGGTCCTTTTAGAATCTCTAAGTTAACGCATGGGACACTAAGGCTCTGCATGTTGCCGCATATTTCTGTGGAATCACATCAGTATGTAACATTCAGAACACTTCAGCTTGAGTCACTCCATCAAACAAACATATATGTCATCGCCATGTCCATCATATCACAGGAGGACCAGATAGGATCCCAATAAAGACCTATAAATGATCAGATATTGTGAGATAACAACACAAGTGTATTCAGTCTTTCAACTCTCAGGTTGGTTGTGAAGAATGGTGTGTTTTTTGTTGGAGCAGACCTCAGTTCAGCTCCCTGTGCTGCCAGAGACCTGAGCCTCCATCTCATCCTAGGAGAGAATTTATTTTCTACAGTCATGTTTATCTTTGCCTTGCACTCACAGAATACGTACAAAACTACATAAAGCAACAAAAAACAAAGTTATGAACAGAGTCTAAATCCATACCTATACTTGTTAATGATTATTAAAATGATGAGTTGTGTCATAATTTAGTATTTGTGTTTTTATTTTGGGTCTGTTTTTTATTATCTTCAGTCTGTGATCAAGAGTCTGTCAGGTCTGGGAAAATAACTGTTATGATGCCATTGGGATGTAAGAAGGGTTACACACATAACACACTGGGGACGGGGAGTTTAAACATCATCATATGTTCTGCTAGTGTTTTTGGAGCTTGATCCATACCAGAGACTAAAAGTTAACATATCTCAGCGTCTGCTGCTTTGAGTATTTTGTGATGTGCCAACATATACATATAAACATATATATAGAGAGAAAAGTTCAGCTTTTGGCTTTCTGCTGATACATTTTAGATAAAGGCAGATGGGGGATGGGGATGAGAGAGGGAGGATCTTGTTGTTCTCAGTCATCCAGGTCATGGTAATCCTAAATGCTCTATCGTAGCCAACTGGACTTTGTTCAGTTTCTTGATGATGTTTCACCTCTCATCCAAGAGGCTTCTTCAGTTCTAACTAACTGGAGGGGAGCTACAGGCTTTTAAACTCTGTTTGTTCCAGTTTGACATAGATGTTTTCCTTTACTCCTATTTCAAACCATCTGTCTTCTCTGGACAAGATGTTTACATTGTTGTCCTCAAATGAATGTTTTTTTTCTCCTTTAGATGTAAGTGAACAGCAGAGTCTTGACCTGAAATCTGTGCAGTCCTGGCTGTATTGAACAGCATGAACCACCATCTCCTCTTCCTCCTACTACCTTTGTAACCCCACAGAGTTTAAAGCCTACAACTCCCCTCCAGTTAGTTTGAGCTGAAGAAGCCTCTTCGATGAGAGGTGAAAGATTTTAAGTAACTAAAACAAGTGCAGTTTCCTACGATACAGCACTAAGAAAAAGGCAATCTTAATGAAAAAGTTGAAAACATAATGGTATGCAGACCGAGCTGAGTGCGGGCAGGTAGTATAGTAGTAAAGAAACTGAGGCTGGTATACAGGTGAGTGCTGTAGGCAACTTGGATTGCGTACTAATAGCTGTAAATTCTAATCTGTCTTAAAAATGTGTTTGTAAACATTCCAATATTTGTTCAGTATTTTGGTATGACTGATATTCCTTCACATTATTAGCATAATTCACAATATGTTCCAGGCATACTGGTTTTCTATTCTCTCTCTATTATCATTATCATGTTCTGTGGAGGATGACTGTTGAATACAGCATGGTGGCAATAAAAGACAAGGCAGCCACAGTTCTGGGACATTGTAAAGATATGTCAAACTTACAAAGATAAGACCAGGTGAAGTATTCTTTATGTTATCTGGAAAGTGAAATGAATTAGGAAAAAAGCAAAGCTAACCATAACAGCATGACAAAATGTGGCCTATTTGAGATGTAAAATAAATGTAATAGTTGTTGCAATTAGCACAGCAGGAAATTCTGTATATTGTATGTCTAACTACATTCTGTATAAAGCCTGAACGTATATGCAGAAGGTAAGAGGAGAAGAAGAGGAGGTGGCACTAAAGGAACCAAGCTGAAGTATTATCTACTAGGCAGGACATTCACATTTTTGCCAAACTTTGGCTTTTGACATTTACTTCAAGAGTGCATAAAGGCTGATATAGTGAAGGTTCATTACGTCACATTCATTTTGCAGGTTTTTGTTCAACGTGCATCCAATCTCAATATGATTTCATCAGAAATTACATTATATAATCATATAATTATACAGTTTAAATTTGACAGACTGAAACCTTTTTTAAACCTCTTTCCTTCAATGCTGTTTGTTTCCTGGGAATTTTTTCTTTTTTTGGCAATGCCACTGTGCTGCTTAAAATTTTGTTGTGTTTTGTAAAATGTATTTTCTGATGTGGTTTCCTTTGCACGAAGAGGGGGTTGGAATGAAGAGTTTGGATTATGTTTATTTTTTTTATGAAATTGTGTTTTTTGTGTTCATTAATTTTGTCCTACACCTTGTACCTTATTTTAAAAGGTCCCATACTGTAGAAAGGGAGATGTCTTTTTTGTTAATAAAGTAGGTCTGTGTGCTATGTAAATACTGCCAAATTATCAAAAAGCACATATTTAGAAACTGCGGATGCATTCTGAATCGCATACTTTTCTTTTGAGTTTACATACGTTCTGCAGCTGACCTTACAAAATACATACTGTTGTCTGCAGTATACATACAATTGAGACCTTCTATTTCATCATGACAGTGTGTCTTAAAGTTTGACCCTCTTGCTCCTACATTCATTGTAGCCTTAGTGCAAAAATTTGGAGTACAAAGAAGGTAGAACTGTAACTTAAATATGCTTTCATCTGTCATTGTGGTCTAAGGCTGTGATGTCAACTATACATTCACCTACCTAAAATACCGCAGTAGCACTTTTGACACAGATTCCGCATTATAGCTGCAATGAAGGTTCACCTTAACCCTGCCTTTTTTTGCTCACACTGAACCAAGCTGCACCAGCATTAAACTGCTCCAGTGTGTCATTTCATACACGATGCCAGTGCGGAACCAAAAGAGTTGGATGGTACACATCATGACATTGACATCTGTATTTTGTTTTTTTGTGTGTCCTCCTGTCAGTCTAAACATGCAGCTGTTGACTGTTTATAATCATATGGATGCTGTTATAATGTGTTGGGAATGAGATCCCGACCCACCATGCAGCCTGGAAAGTGACAAATGTTATGTTCAAGGTTTTGTTCTAAAATACATAATTACATACATAATCCGGGGACTTTGATACTCCCTCCAGTGGTGGATCAGTGATGGAATGAAACTGTTCCCCCATTCCCACCACTAACTTTCATATAGATAGTGAGCCAGAATATTGTCACATGATCCCCACCTTGAAAGCTGATGAAATATAAACAGGGTTTGTGGTGCCTGCATAGGTCTGTGAGAGCTGGGAGAGCAAACTGAGCTTTATGGGATGGGGCCTGAAAGAGAAAAGCAGTAAAATACAGCTTTCAAACAAAGAGTGAATAGAGGTGCTGCAGTAAAATTTCTAGTGAACAGTCTAAATAAAATTACAAACCTGAAAACATTTGCATATTATGGGACCTTTAGTGACCAATTATCTTTTCCATGCAAACTACATATTCATCCCCACTACTGATGAGATTCTGACAACAACTAAAATGTCACAATGTCTTTTTGTACTTTGTACAGTACTTTTTGTACTTTTTTCAACTGCCCTGGGGCCGTATAACTCCAGTCTTACTGTCAAGTGATCACCTACGCTGATAACATTGAAAATCTGTGTGGGAATATGCACAAGTAAAGCACAATAGATTTCAGAAAGGATCATAATTACAGTTTTATCCTGAGCCCTGATGGCACAGCACTTGCCAAATTAGCATGAAAAAATAATACATGAGACAACTTTTTCATGTAAACACATTTAATGTATCTTACAGTGCACAATTAAGTTCGCAGCTATACAATAACAATATAAAGGAGTATACCGTGCATTTAATATTTAATGTGTGTGGTTATAGTCTTTCCCTGCATAAGAATATTCAATTTTCACTCTAAAATTATAACTTATCCATTTGCAGTTTAATGTTACACTTCTAAAAATAAAACATCTGAGGACAGCCATTTAGAATTATTAGGTTTTTTTTGTTTGTTTGTTTCCAAAAATACAGCTGTTTGGCTAGCTTTCATAGATTTTTTCTGCTCTCCTGAAAAGTGGAGAAGACACACCTCTTCATCTCTTCATCTTACGCCTTTCAACTTATCTAGTCTTTACTGTGAACACAGCATGGTTCTCAGGTCTCAGTGCAAACTGTTGACAGTGAGGCCTCTGGAATATCTCAAGTAGAAGTAGCTGGGATGTTGTTTCTGGAAAGACATGATAGTGTTAACAGTTAAATGTCATTTTTTTAAGCTTGAATGATTACACAGAAGTTTCAAGGTGAATCTCAAGGGATCAAATCGAAACTATCTGGGCTAATATGTCGTTTGTGGTTTGTGACCACAGCTTGTTATTGTACGTTTCCTTTGTGTCTTGCAAACTGCGTGGTATTGTTTCATGATTCATACTGTGAGTTTTCGATCATGTGTTAGTCCTTCTAAACATCCAGATAATAAAGGCCTACTGAAATACATCAACTTAAAAAACACACAACACTTTTGCTATGTGTGTGAGATTCAGGTTTTGTGTCAGGTGCTGATTCATTTGGCATATAGTATATGTGTGAAGTGGACTGAGAAATACCAATGACCAATCAGAATGGCTTGCACATACACAGAGAGCTCAGGCACACTGAAATGCAGAGTGCCGATACAACCTGAAGTGTAACGAATAACGGATCCCATTAAAGTGAGGATAGCAAGTGATGAGTGACATATTACTTGTTTTAACGAAACAAAAGCAACACTTCTATTGTATCTGTATGTATACTCTATTGTGACTGTTTGTCTCGAAAGGAGCATGATTTAAAAGACCATACTGATGTTTTTTCATATTTTTCCATCGATAGATAACATCACCATATTGACAATATGTTCAGGAATATCATCAATGTTTTAGACTATATCTCCACCTTCCTCATGACTATAAGTTTCAAGTCATTATATCGCAGTATAATGTGAAAGTCAATTAACATAGAAATTTAACTGGCTGTTGGTGCACTCAAAGACAACCTCAGTGTTTGAGGTTTTAGAGTCGCCTGGTCACCTGGACCCTTTTTCAGGAGAGAAATTATGATGATAATCTTTTAAGTGTGGTTGTTAAGCCAATCCCGAGGACTATATCTTTCAAGTTAAATTTGAAAAAAGGTGCAATATTTTGGAAGTTAAAAGAAATCATCAGTCAAAGAAATTTACAATGTAGAATTCACAAGGCAGAGCGCCTTATATTTAAGATGTAAACCAAGGACCAACTGCTAGCTTTGAACCTCTACCACAACTTTTAATATGTGCTGACAGCATGGGCTGTCACTCAAATGAAAGACCCTTGTGGAGGTTGTTGCTTGTTTGAGTTGACTGAGCACCAGTGTAACATGTCAAATTTCCAAAATAATATAAAAACCATTGTAGAGTGAAAGTTTACTCTCTGGTGTTACAGTTACAGTGCTCCACTGTGTCCCCGAGCATGTTGGTTTACATAGTGAAATCAATTGAACTGATGCAAATGTCTGTGATGGAGGAAACAAACTAATGGTACTCTTTGGAAAATGGTCAGCAGTAAAACACTTGTGACTTGTAGTTTACGAGTACATTAATTTGGTCCTTTAAACAGGCTCCCCATGTACTACCAACATTCTGTACTCTGCCTCCCATAAGAATAAGTAAGAAGAAACAGGTTGGACTGTGTGGCATGTGAATATCTAAATTAATTACACCATTCTTCCCTGGGTGTCACAGGAGTTGAATCTGATCTGTCTTTATTAATCTGTGCTTACTAAGCCTCATCTTCACTGTCTGAATGAGGTGGCTCTCCTGGTGGAAATAGAGGATTGTGGGTCAGTTTACGCAGATCCTCTGGAGTCATCTCTCTCATCTTCCCATCCATACCAAGCTGCATGGGCTGGATCAAACTGGTCCTGCAGGGGGAAATGGTTACAATGTAATAATGTGTGCATGCATGAGTACAATCTGAACTGAGTCCTGCATTTCCACATCAAATGGCATTGTATACCTCTGATTTTCTGTCTTGTCCACTTATTCTTATACTTTTTCTCTATTACTTTTACTCATATTTATTGTTATAAAGAATTAACACATACACAAAATACTAACTTTTTGTTTGTGCAGCAAATCAAATCTTCAGTTACTTATTTTAATATACGGTAGCTGTCAGAAAGAATTAAAAATGCCAGCAGACTGGACTCTCTATCACTTGAAACTGAACAGTATGTCTGTGTGTGCGTGCGTGCGTGCGTGCGTATCCTGCTTTTATTGACCTTGACAGCTTGTCAAACATGTCAACCAGCTTCATGGCTTCATATTCTTTCTGCTCCTCGGTCATTCCCTCCATGGGATTGGGCTGCTCCTCTTCTACAACTCCTGTTATTGGGTTTATTCTGGAGACAAAAGAGATAAGACAGAAAACGAAATCAAAAGGACAGAAAACATCTAAAAAAGTGTAAATGATGCAACTACTGTGCAAAGTAATGCATACTTTTAATTCTTATTAACATTGATCAGCTGAATAGATCAAAGTAAATTCTCCTCATAGTCAATTTAATAGCTGACCTTTAGAGGTAGAGGTGCACCCTTTTTAGCAGTGTGTACACACATCACTGTCATGTAAATGTTTGGGCTATATTAAGCTGCCATTGATAGCAGCAGCTGTGAAAACACCGTCTCTTTCAACTGATCCAATCATTGAACCAGTGACCACAACATTACCGAAAATACAGAATTAAATCAGAACATGAAGTTGTTTATTTCCTTGTAAAAAGTGTCTGTACCAGCATGTCTGCTTCTGTGTCTAAAGTGCCTGATGAAAAGGACAACATTTTATTGATGCTGAACATGTCACATTTTACAAATACACTGAACACTAACCAACATAGACTACTTTGTTGTCGGCCGTGGCAAAAGTTATTACACTTCCTTAAAATTGCTTAATTCTGTAAGTAGTTGAGTTAGGATAAACTACAAACTTTGTGAAAAGCTGTCTCTGATAAATTCTTAATTATCTAGCCCATCTTTGAGATTATGCAAACATTGTACATGAAGACATTTCTTTCTATCTGTAAAGTGATGTCCGTGTTTACTTGCATATAGAGTAAGGAGTGAGATTTGTCAAAAGTGGTCACACATTCGCATGTTAATACCAAGTGTGAACTGACAGACTTCGAGCTGTCCATCTGTGATCTGATCACTCAAGACGGATGGAAATACCATGTCTGAACTCGCTCTCTTAGAGATGTCATGTGTTATCCGTGCTATCTACCCAGCTGTGTCAGCACCGTGATCACCAGCTTTCAGTAATTTAGTCTGCCATGCTTGGCACAGAGGTCTGTCAACAGGGTGGCCAGGTTGACCATCTCTTGTGTAGAGCATTTAAGACCAAACGCATGCAGTACAAGATACAGTCTGGTAGCACAGACTCCAGAACCAAACCAGGGACCTGACTCCTGTTTTTTGAACAATGTGAGCGATTCCCTGGCTTCATACACACTGTCGAAACAAAAGGATCTCCTTAAAGGTGTAGTTTGTAACTATGTTTTTCTTATATTTGCAATGCTATTTTTCCGGCTTATGGAATGTTACAACAGTAGTCTTTTTTTGCAAGGATACTGGAGTGGTCATGGACGTCTGTAGATTTGGAAAAGGGTAACATGCCTCCAGGTTTAATATAGGGTGTACTTCAGAAGAATAAACAGTGAAATTCTCAGTACAAAATCATGGTGCAGAAGGAGTGGGGCCTGAAGGAAAAGCTCCGGATTATCTTTGATTAGTATGAATTAACCAGAGTTAGTGACGAAAAGAAGATTTAAGGATTTTTTAAGATTAAAGAATACAAACGACCAACATGAGTTTAAATGCAGCTGGGTTCACCCTTAGAGATAAGGTAAGGAAGTCAGATTAGACCTGCCACTCCTTGTTGAAAGGAGCCAGTTAAGGTAGTTCATGATCTAATCAGCATGCCTCCTGTAGACCTTCCTGTAGAGGTACTAAACCTATGGGCCTGTGGGCACATTCAACTAGGGGGAGACCGTGAAGCAGACCAGAAAATACAGCTGGGATTATACTGTATATCCCATCTGTTTTGGCAATACCTTGGAAGACATCTGAGCTACCTTATTTGGCCTGCTGCAACTCTGAAACACATCCCAGTGAGCAGCAGAAAATTGATGGATCGGTGGTTAAAGCTCAGGGAACATGAACTACCCTAATGTATCTGTTAAGTTCCCCAGTCCAGCTACACAATATCATTTTCAACATAGGTTGTAACTGAGCACTACTCCAGGCACTGAGTTAAGGGGACAGTGTTGTGGTGGTACTGACTGGGCCTTGGCCTCTTTGTACTCCTCTGTGTCAGTATCTTCATCCTCAGAGTAGATCCCAGAGTCTCTGCCCCCCCTAAGCAGTCCTCTGGCAGCCAGAAGACCTGCAGCATTACCATATCCGGTGTATTTAATGAACCTTGAAACTGGACAGAAAAGATATTACTGTTAATATGGCAGTGTTTCAATCCAATACCCACAAAAATAATTCAAGCTCAATTCGCTCAATATTTACATCAGCCATGAAATATGATATCATGAAGATTTATTTATTTATTAATAGATGTTATCAACTATGAGAATCTTCAGAATAACACTGTCCATACCAAAATCTAATCCTACTGGTTGTTATGTACAACCACTTAGGTTCAGACCTCTTTGGGCTCACTGGAGTCCCATTCGGACTGGATTTGTTTCTCTCTGGGAATTTTAGCACTATTTTAAGTTAAATCTCATTACATAGCATACATGACAGATCATTCTGAAATTACATGGACATAATTGGTCAAATCAACAAACAGATGTTTCCCTCACCACTTTCTTTGCAGAGAACAAAGAGGAATTCAGCAACACAGTTCTTGACGTCAGTGTCAATGTGTGTCATAAGACGGACTAGTTTGTTCCTCAAAGCACTGCCCACCTCCGGCCTGTTCTTCACATCACGCAGTGGGGGTAGCACCTACACACACACACACACACACACACACACACACACACACACACACACACACACACACACACACACTTATGTTGGAGAGCTGAGCCATAAAAACACCAGCATACTCAGAATTCATCCCTTCACCATGACTTCTCTTTGCCTCAGTATAGTACTGACCTTTGACCTGAGGAACTTCCTGGTCTCTCGATGGATGCGGGCACTCTCAGTCAGCAAATTTAGTGATGGGAGAAGGGTCTCTTTCAGCTTATGTCCCTGGGAGATGGACAGCAAACTGTTAGTTCATACCTTACCTCCTGACTACCAGTAGTTCAAATTTGTTCTCTGCGGAGGACATTTCTAAACCTGAATATCTCCCACCCACCGCATACTACTAAATTAACGCCTTTTGCTATCTACAGAGGACATTTAGGGCTTTTCAATGATACCAAATGTGAAGGGGTGGGGCTTTGGTACCTTTCTCTTCCTCATTTACGAAAATGGCAAGCACATTTTATGGGAAGAGGAAAATCGGGTAAGCGCATAATACTTTTTATTGAGCAAATTTTGGCTTGAAATGTTGTTGGCATATTTTATACAAGTCTCTCAACAACACATTAAAACATTGTCTGAATTTTTTAACTGTATTTTAGCATAGTATTTAAGTGTTTAAAAATGTCCTCTGTAGTGGACATTTGTAGTTATTTCCTCCATTTTGTTCTGTTTTTTCAAATGAAAAGAAAGGGAGTCATTCTCAGAGGCACCTTGGTTGCCATCAAGGTTCAGTTTCACATGTATGGCATTCTGATGTCCACTATTGTGGATTGTTACTAGAGGGTCGTAACATGGACATATGATATCGCAAAAATAAAAGCTTTTTTTTTTCAAAGAAAATGTTTTCAGTATTCTAATTACCTTACAAAGATTGGGGAATTTAAAAAAAAATTGTGATTGGACAATATTTTTTTTCCTGGTAGTCAGGAGGCTAATACAACCTATAAGCTGGGTAAGGGCAAGGGTTTCATTAAAAACGCCTACGTAAAAACATTGAGTAATGTAATTAACAAATGATTTATTTATTTGGAGATAATGTACACCAATCAGTCACAGCATTAAAAGGACTAACAAATGAAGTGGACAGTGAACACTGATCATTTCATTATAATGATCTTTTGCGAAACCTCATCCAGGTGAATACCAGAACCCAAGTTTTCCAGCAGGAGTTTTGACTCCAACAAGATGATTAATGTTTTTGTTTTTGTTTTTTTTTACCTCAATTTGGCCGTTCACATGGCTACTGAATTAGATTAAAAAGCAGGAGCTGCCTTTGTTGATTTTATGCATTTATAGAACAGATCACAATATTTGTTTACAATAAATTCTGGGTAGTGACCAAACCATCGATGTGTATATCTAAACATCTAAAATGCAAGCTTGATGATTTCATTTCTTTTGGGGGTTACAGAAATTTAATATTACAATCTTTTATTGCATAATTAGAAATTAATCATCTAAATCTGAATCTTTAGTCTTATTTTCTACGACTTTTTGTCAGGAACATGGTCCATCTCGTCTTTCTGATTGTGCACTGCTTATGAGTTTATGAACTTCATTAAAACAGCTGCATTTAAAAAAAGGGTTTACTCATAAAAACTGTCAACATGTAGAAATTTAAGTTTCAAGCAACGACTTGTAGCAACCACAGGTCATTCTATTTGCTACTGAACCGCAAACACATGGACAACGTTATTAACAGTTAACATACACCTCCACCTAGTGAGAAAGAATATGCTCAGCACAGAAAACACAGTAGTCTCCCTGGCTGTGTCAAAGAATTTGTTTCCTTTTACCTCCCAAAAAACATGTACCATATCAATATTTTTCTAGCACATTCAAAAAAAAAAAGAAATTTGTGAAATTGAGCTTATGACTCATGTCTTTTCACTTATTCTTGTTGGACTGCAGGAAATAAACCCACATAAATATAGTCTTGCCTTACCTGGTCAAGCTTTTTCTCCATGAAATCAAGCAGCATGTTGACAGCATCCATGTTGACCCCCATGTACTCAATTGAGCCTTGTTGCACTTTGGGCATCAACAGTACATCCAAGCAGGGCAGAGGGAGGTTACTAAGCAAGTGAACAGTATGGCTAAGAAAAAAGAAGGGGGAGCAGGGGGGTCCTCAGTATGAACCAAGTAATAAGTGAACAGGAAAGTAGACATACAAGTTAAGTGTATGTTCCCTACCTGTGGAACTCCTCAGTCCGCTCCTCTCCGTCTGCATGGCTCATTAGACAGTGTCTTAGTATGGCTCCCAAATGTCTGTACTCTGCTGCCTCTTCCTTCACAGACAGATGTTACATTATATTTGTCATCTACTCAGCAGAGAAGCATCATTATAAATGTAGGTAAATGGAAATTATTCTTTCCTCTAAGTTCACATTTGCCAATGATTCTACATACTGTACATGAGACCAAATTTGAAAGATTTGTGTCTGTTTCATCATTTCCTTAAAGAATCTCAGTGTTTCTGAAATAAGTGGTTCTGCTTTAACTTAGACTGAAGTGGAGTTTGGATGAACTGTTACAGTATATACACAATGACTTTTAAGACTTTATCAAGAAATTCATTAATATTAGTATAATATTGATATCACCATGGCTAAACTAATCTAAAAATCTCCCCAAAACATGTGTAACTGTCTTTAGTACCTCATCGACCTTGCGCCTGGTTGTGTCAAATGTGACATTGAAGAGTATTTTCAGTATTTCCATGGCTAATTCTGTTTGCTGGCGGCTCAGTGGTGGCAGGTCTTCATGTGGGATGCCCTCTAATCCAGCCCTGGCCGTCTCCAATGTATCTAGCCAACAGAGACCCAGTGTGGCATCCAACTGTTTGCCTAGAAAATGTACAAGTGAGGGAGTTAGCTTATCATTTGTACTGCCTATTTGATAAATCTATTGTTTCTTATAAACATTTGCTAATGGATGTTTCATGGGTTGTTAGACTTCAGAACATCCTGGGTGTTACAACCCAGGATTGCTTCCTAGCAATGGTTACCTTAGTGACTAGTAACCTTCACAGCAGACATTGGTTTCCCATGTCAGTCGTTACATGTGTTACATAGAAAATAGGTTACCTAGCAGACTGATGCCATGAAGCTCCTGAGACAGCTGTGCCCTGATGTCCACTCGCAGGGCAGTCAGCAGGAAGGTAAGACGCAAGTCAAAAAAACGCACCTGGACAGAAAAGCAACACATGGAGACTTATTCATTTTTTCCTTGTCAGAGTAGGGCTTGTTATTGAACCATGAGCTGGAACTGATATGAACTGAAACATATCTGTTACACAGACAATCAAAAACTGTAAAGCGGGCATAAAATGCCTTTCCTATCTTACACAAAGTGTAAATAAATATGCTGTCTATATTTTTTGAGGCAAAGTCATGTTCAGCTGCTTTGATTTTAGGCAGCATTAAAGATACATGAATGTATTTGAGTTCGTAAAAACAAAAAACACCCTCCCCTTCACAGTAAAGTATCAAAAAATTATTATTTTCTGTATTTGTATCAGAACTTGATTATCCAATTTATATCTTTATTGAAGAAAATAGGATGATGTCCAGTCAAGTACAAACATTAAGTTTATATGTAACTAATTTGAAATATCATAGATACTTTGAAAGATACATATGCCGCTTGTGTTAGGCTTTTTTAACAGATTGAGGACACATTTATATTAAATGAAGAAGTTCTATGAAATGCTCAATACCACCACAAAGTCAACCCAGCAATTAAACCTGAAGAATGTCCTCTACATTGTTCTCAATGTTTGCTTCTGACAAGAAGGTACACTCACAAATGTATTTGTCATTGTACAACACAGGGTTTCATAATGAAATGAATGCTTGTAAACTCCTTCATGCTACATAGACTACAGAACATATTGTCAGAAAAGTTGAGATCTATAGACTCTTGCTATACACAAATACAAGTATTTAGGACAGTATGCATGGTCCTAAATATGATTCAGAAATATATCGAAACGCTGCCTATTATATTGTGTTCAACATGATTATGATCCAAAAAAAAAACATTTAATAAGGCTGTTGTCATTACAATGAAAGAACAGTGCTACAGTGCCATCTTACACTTCAACAGATACTGCAAATCCAAATTCTTCTCAGGTTAAGTCTCACGCCATTTATTGAACAATAAAACATCTACCCGACTGTCGTCCATACCTCATGGTTCCAGGTGGCATCATGACACTGCTTCAGCCTCTCTGCCACACCCTTTATCAACTGCAGGTCTGCTGCAACCACCTGTCATTCATCCATCCAGAGAAAGATTTTATAAAGCACCAACACAATTAAATTCTATAACTAGAGGAATACATATGTCAGGTTTAAAAGACGCACATCACACTAACCTGTCCTGTCTCGTTGTGTAGCAGGATGTTACAGATGGACTTCAGACCCTCAACAATTACTTCCTGGTCTTGGTTTTCTGAAGGAGTGGAAGCTTCCTTCACCAACTCACCATATACGTCTGCTTCCTCTTCCCCCTCACCTTCCACTAAAAAGAGAAAAAGGGCAAAGTCAGCCTATATTTAGTATGAAAGGTGCATGTGGAGAATAGAGGACAAAAGACAAACTGAGCTGTTAATGCACTACTTCTTGTATATCCATTTAATCTTGAGAGGTTTTATTTGTTAAATAATTCATATTAACAATAACAGGTTTGTTCTGTGTTGTCATGCATTTGAATCACACCTTGACTCTTGTCCTGTGTAACACTTTTGACAAAACCACACAGCAAATATGGATGCACAACATCATGAGATTTCTTATAATCAGCTGTGCATGAACTGTTGCTAATACTCCCATACTGACGAGAAAACTGTCAGCCAAGAGTGCAAGCAAGCCCTGCCGGGGTGAGTGAATTTACATTGGATCTGGCATTGAAGTGAAAGCGCAGGTTTTCCCATTCATTTTAATGAGGGTGGTTAATATCTGCGGTGGTATGTGCCGAAAATGTTGAGACAGAGTAAATTTGGAGAAACGCAGCCCGACATCACATTGCAGGGGCCAATGACATAAGCTGGCGGTCCGACTATGACTGAAGAGTGTAAAGTAATGTGTTGTGTGTATTCACTCAGTTTGGCTTTGTGCACCACTCTAAAAACTACATCTGCGGATGCCAATGATCACTGTAGGACCGGCCACCTACTGTGGCAGAGATATGACCGGGGTTCATAAGCAAAGTAAGAGTAAGTTCATAAGAGTAGAATGAGTCAGTAGCAGGACGTGTGATTTAGCAATGATAAATACTACAGAGGGAAAACAACAGATTTTTTTCAGTGTAGCATTTAGTTTCACTTTGACTTCAGTTCAGTCTTGTGCCACAGTTTCAAACACACAGTAATGACAGTAATGACAGTAATGACTTTACTGTGGGACGAGTTAGTTTATAATTTGGTGTGTGCTGGACACACACAGTTTTTTGAAAATAACATTTTAACAATCACTAGAAGGTCAATCATGCTACTAGCAGAACAACTTAGCAGCTTTGTCTGTTGGCACACTGATCAGCGTGGGTTCCCAGCACGTAACACACACACAGACCATAGAGTGACACTTCCACCATGCTGCAGCAACCTGCGGTGTTTCGCTGCACCACCAACCACTTGATATATGAAGTGATATATATCACCATGAATAGTTGATTTCTGACTTTATTAAATATCATTAATTAGTCTCAAGTTTAAATTACAGTCTTGTGATGCATAATGGCAATTAAAATAATCTTGATTCTTGAATAATTGTCCTCTTCACCTATATTTGTCTAACCTGAAGGTTTGTTTCCAACCTGTCAGATCATTTGAATGCTTTTGCTTGTTGCCGTCACAGATTTCTTTCTAAGTGATATCATCTTGTTCCCAGACCTCAGCAATCACTATGGTGCTCCTATTACCAATTTAATCTATGACCAAAATTACAAAATAAGACTGATGTTGTATTAAACTTAAATGATTCTTTATACCACTGTGACCTCTTCTTGTGTTCTGTTTGCCTCTTAGTGCTTGTACAGACCTTCTTCTAGTATTAGGAAAAGCACAAGTGTAATAATTAACTGCATTCCATTTGAGCTGGATCCAGGTTCCTAGTGTTCATGCTGCTGCAGCCTCTTTCCAACCTGAGTAAGACAGAAAATGAACTACAACCCAATTCTGATCAGATCGAGCTGTCCTCTGAGCTGGACAAATTAAATTGGTCTTTATGAGGAGCCAGCTGCCAGGTGAGAGTGCAGGAACCGTGTACAAAGTGGAAACTGGTAGACTTCAGTTGTATGAAGTGAATTTGGTGACAGTAGAGTGCATAAAAATGAAGTAAGAATGAACATTTTTGTTTTGAGTTATTTCACTTTGTAGAAAGTCCCGCCACACTCGCCTGACAGCCGGCTGAACATAAAGACCAATATAATTTGTCCAGCTTGGAGGACTTAGTTTGATTAGCTGGCATTAGCAAGGAGCTCAGTTAGTTGTGCAGCAAAGCGGCCACATTAGCCCGCAATACTACTTCAAATCACGGGGGGAAGTCACTGCAGGCAACCAGACTCAGTGAATTGGCCTCCAAGTAAACACAACTGTAAACAAGACTAGGACTGAACACAGTTTCTGGGACCAACAGATGCCAGTTAGAAGACAGGGGATACAGTACGTAGGGGATTGACAGTGGCTCTGACAAGAAGACACGGCAGGCTGGGACAGAAGAGGCATTAAGCAACAGAGAAGAGAAAGAGTTGGACATCAGCAGTGGGTGAAATCAGCATACAGAGCAAGAATATTTTCACATCTTACTCTGCGAACTGAGGTTTTATTTCAACCAAACCAGATGTAGTGACAATCTAACCACAAAACTGCCACTTGAGGGAATTTGGATTCTTTCTAACGCGTCGTTGTGCAAAAGATGAGGTCTGCCATGACGTATGCGTTTTTTATTTTATGCGGAGAAAAAATATTAACAGAAAAATGGCTGTGCTGAATGACTAAACTGAAACCAGCGTTTAATATGAATGAAAACCTAAAATACTAATGTTATGATATAACAGAAAACATCTCGGATGAACACACACACAAACGAATGGTTGAAAAACTGTGTGGCCTCCCTGATCCCAATTCCCCTCTACCTGTTCACCGGTGACTCCCATATATAGACTACGTCATCACCCTGATTCCCTGTCTATGCCCCCTGGTGCGCAGGTGGATGAGCAACACATCTATTTACGTGACTCACCAAACACATACATGACATAACATAGTCACACATCAAAATTGTCTACAACCCCAGAGGTGATTGTGGAAAGACAAATCAAACACTGTGCTTGTGCCTTTGATTTGGTTTATGTCGATTTTGACTTAAAGGTCCCATCTTATGCTGCTTTTGATCAATTTCACACAGCTGTCAGAGGTCCAACAAGACTGTATTTGAAATGCATTGCCCCAAACCCATCCGTGGTCCTGAATTTCAGCTGTCTAAAAGTCGCTCAAGTGAGCTCTACTGAGAGCAGGCTGTTTCTGTGCCTGTACCTTTAAATGTTAATGAGCTCTGTCTGTCAACACATGCCTTGCCTACTACACGCCCCTCTCAGGGAGAGGATGCCGCTTACGCTAGCGGTAGCATGCACTAATGTTTATGGTGGATGTATCGCAATGGCTCTGTCATTCAACCATACCAGTTTGACCCAGAATCGGACCCAGAAGGAGAGGCTCCTGAAGAAATACAGACTCTAAGGCTGCAGCAGGACGTTTCAGAATGGTTAGTGTGTCTGAATATGTTACTTAGTTTGTTCATATGTGTTGTTACAGTTACTACCATGTAGCTAATGGCTAACAGCTAGCGAAAGCTGTGTTTGTCTCCAACACAGTCTCCAAACTCTTGGACACTGTTCACATCGTCTCTGTCTCCAGTCTGAACGTTTCCAGACCAAGGTCCCTCGTAATATTATTAACGTTAAACCCGCTTCAAACACCATTGCATAGCTTACTGAAGCGGCGCTAACTAGTTAGCCAATTTCAAGCTGACTTCACCATACTCGTAGGCAACATTAAATACTATCAAAATGTGGCGACACTTACCTGTGGCTCGGGGTGCTGTTGCTAGGTCCCGTTTGGGTGGGACTGATCCTTTTGCGAGGGTGAGTGTCGAGGCAAAGCCAGCTTTGTACTGACCCTCGTTACTGAAGCAATCTGATGTGAAGTGGTTAGCACACACATACAAACTAACAGGAAGCCGGCACGTTGTCGTTAAAAATGAAACCCAACCACGGTCTCTTCTGTTCTTCTGTAGCTGGGACAGAATATATGCACTTCTGTTGATTTATACAACCAATAACGGAGCAATTCGCGTGTCTAGCTCTGAGTGACGACATTGCGAAACACTGCTAATTTACTGCTGCTTCAGACACACCGAACTTCACCTCGGGGATGGACGCCACCCTCTCAGATATCTCCTATCATCGCGCAGAGGAGGCCGGCCTCTGATAATGACTCCCTTCGTTACGTAACGACAGGAGCTGAATCTGAACAGCCTGTAGGAGCGCCGTTTTATCAGTGGGTGGGCTGCAGAGACCATGCAGGACTTGTGTGTTTTCCTTGTTCTCTGAGTTGGTAGGCTCAGGGGGGACCAGTTTATATATGGAGAGACCAGAGAAAACTTATTTTTCACAATATGGGACCTTTAAGTGTGTTATATAATGAGTTAAATAAAGAAATAAAACTCATCTTTGTTCTGTTAAAGAGAGAAACTTGAATTCAGAAAGTGTAGGTTTCTGTTTTGTAGGGAAAGGTGATGTAAGAGTTTGTGTTGTTTACTTATTAGACTACTGAACTAACTGCTTTTATATCTTCAAGCTGAAACTATGGGGCTATCAGACTATTATTTCTTGAGGTACAAAGTGGTGTAAGGAAATAGGAGCTAATACTAGCTGGGGCTAGCTGGTTAGCATGCTAACTGTTGTTTCTTCCCACTCTGATCATACTGTTAGTAAATAAAAAATAAAAAATAAAAAAATCTGGCCATATCTTACAAATGTGTGTGTGAAATGCTATAATTTAAATTCAATAGATTTAGGGGAGTTACATGGAGCAACGGGAGCACCAGGATAGAAACCTTAGATTGTGGTAGAACCTTGGAGAAAACTGTTGATAGGAATTACCTTGGCTCTCACCTGGCTGGCTGTCAGCAGTTGTAGCAGTATCAGCCAGGGCGATGCCAGCGTAGCGGCTGAGAGTGGACATGGCAGAGTGGTTGATGAAGGGATGCAGGCAATCTTTGTCTCTGGAAAGAATTCGAATTGTTTCTAGACAGGCCAGTTGACAGGAAGGTTGCAAGTCTCTGTTCAGGAACCTGAGCACCAACTCCCCCAGGTGCTGCAAATGTGACAGGTTGGAAATGTCATAAATATTCTAATCTTATAAGCGATATGAAATGAATTGGAAATGTAACAATTGATAACATAATGCTTACATTTACATTTTTTTTTTAATTTAAACTGAGCATTTTTATGCAATTTGAAAACAGGTTTGGAAAATTGGGTGCTTGTTTATTCTGAATTTGCAAACCCTAGAAATACATATACTGGGAACTTCGTAAAATTCCCACACTGAAATTCACTATTGAAATTTCAGTGCTTTAAATGCAGTGCTCTATAAATCTGTCCATATTCACTTACATATTAATAGCTCTACAGATTTTAAAGGCTTCTTTCAATGGTAAACTGACACAATATTGCAACTTTGCTGTGAGAAAATGAGTACCAGTAAACTGAGAGTATTTTATTACTATCTGGAAGAGAAAGTGATGTAATTCAGTTATAAATTACAACAGATATTATTCTATGTTGACTGCAGTGTGCTCAGAGTGATACAGTTCATTGCAACACAAAAGAAGAAGAGGAAATGGCGAGGTTTACAATGAGCGTTCCCTTGTCTAACCCTGCCAGTCAAAGGACAACTAAACACTTTTTTAAAATCACTTATGTCTCTAGCAGATGTAGTGCCCCAATGCAGACAACTAAATGTGGCACTGAAATTCGTCAGCTAAGCAGTGTTGCATAAGACCTTCCTTTAGTCTGTCTGTAGATGTATGCTCAGTATGTCACATCTTAACCCTGAACTTACTTATCTTTCTCTCTTGCCTCATGACCTAGAAACCAGGTTAATTTGTATAGATAGTTGCTTTGCTGGTATCTCCAGTGCACTGGATGAAATGCCTCCTAAAAGCTAGGAAAGCAGCTGTGCACAGCTGGGAAATGTATTCTAGCAGGCATCTGTCACATAGTCCTCATCTTTTAAGTTGTTTCTCTACCCCTAAGAGTTCAACTTGTTGACAGTCTGGATTGAAATAATACTATTAAAAACACTGCTACCATCCAGAATGGATGCATCACACGCTACAATGGCAGGATTACCCTAATCATATGTGAGGTTAGCATGAGTAAAAGCTGCTGTACTGGATAACTCCCCTGGCTGTGTACTAAACACATTAAACACTAAAGACAATATGCCAGCCAGCCTGGACCCTCACCAGTTTCATTTACAGGGTAGTCCAAGTCTTTTTTTCTGTGGCAACCAAAGTCCTTGCCAAGAAAGTAAAATACCCCAGGAAATAACTAAAGAGATATTTGAAATATGTTGGGAATACCTCTCTGTCTTGCTCTTCTTCCTTGCTGAATGTGAAGCACTGGTTCATCTGAAGGAAGGAAAAACGGACCGCACAAAGAAAGGTGTGAGTGAAGAAGTGCATTACAGGATAACGGAAAAAAGGAAGTGGAAGAGGGGGAAAGGTAGGAAAAAAGAGAAACATCTGTAAATCTTAAAGGCGTGACAACAAAAAAGGAGGACTCATCATATAAGAGGCTGTCAGAGTGAGGGGCTGGTCGTACTCGGTGGCTGATTTTGACACTGAAGACATCCACATCCCATTTTCTACTCAGCAGTCAACATAGCTTTTCTTTAAACTATGTCCATCATGTATCACAGACAGAGCTAAAGACCTGACAATTTGCCAACGGATTTCATCTGGACTGGTTGGGTATGTGAGATGTAGGATTATCAAAGATGTTTAATTTGTGACCAGACCCTGTAATCTCGCCCCATGTTGATACTATTACAGAGAGATGTGTGATTTCTATGCTCAGACCGTCAACATGGATTTGAATTTTTAATTCGATTCACAGTTTCCTCTATTTGATTCTTTGCATCCCAACAAATATCATCCTAAAAATCAAGCAAAACTGCTATGATCTGAATCTATTATAACCAAACAAATAACCAAGATGTAGAATGGATTTCTAGCTGTCAGATGGTCCAGAATATTTCATTCTCTGGTGGGGATCTGGACATGCTGGTGGAATTTAGGTAATTTTGGTAATGTTTTCACCATCTACTATGAAAATTCCATCTGATTGTTTAGTCATGTTGCTGCTGATGACATCATACAATTCCTGCAGTGCATTTTTTGAGCTTGCATTTGGGATAATGTACACAGCCACAATAAAAGCACTGATGATTTCTCTGGGCAGATAAATATGGCGGAGTGTTAGGGCCAGGGATGAGGAAAAAAACAATGAGAGGAGGAAGTTTTGTGTTATGTTGCTGTTGACAGTCACAAATACCAATTACCTGAGCACCAAGCTCTTTAGCAAAGCCTCACTGTTGCTTTCTTTATCTACAGTTTAATATCGCTGTTAGACCTACAAACAAACGCGTTTGTCACAAGTGTCCAGTTACTTTCCAGTTACCAAAGAATAATCCACACCAGCCAGAACCCAGAATTCTATATAAAAAATTGAATTCACTCACTGTGCAAATTATGTGTGCCTTGATTAATGAAATTTAATAAGGTTTAATGATTTTTGAGATATTTATGTTGTTACATTCTTGTAAAAAAAATGTAAATGCTGAATCGACTGAGAAAAACTGCATACCGAGAAAGGTATATAATAGAGACCATGGAGATTATAGACCTTAGCCTCCTGTAATACTAAGATCCTCATTTCTGAGAGCTCTGTAATACAGCAGGATTTGACTGGGCTGTAGGAGACTCTATTTGTGTATCAGATAATCTAATCCTATTGCCCGCAAGATCAGCTCCCACACAGCACAAGTCTCTGTGGCTGAAAGAACCATGCAGCAGCACTCACTTAGCTCGCATATAGCAGGTTAAGGTCAAACGGCAGATTAAACATAGGAAGCACACCCACTTTGAGATTGAGGATTCTATTGTGGTGGCTCAGCATGGCATAGATAGCCGTAAAGGGCCCTGTCTACTGAATCCTGGCATGGTAAAAGCGCTTGTTATGGACAGGTTTGTCGAGAAGGTGGGCCTAATTGAATACATTATTATCATTACAGATTGAAACAAACTTGGCCAGTCACATTAACTACTATCATCCCCTTTTAAACTTAGAAACTTCCCTGTCATGACACCATGACAGTTGAGTCTCTTCCTCAGAGGAAACTTATTGTTGTCTAAAAAGTGCAGAATTTCACATATTAGTACAGCAGTTTGGACACACTGCCATGATACGTAATGACTCACTTTAGATTTAATTCAGGGCATTAAGATCCACTGGTCATCATGTTTCCTGTGCCAAGTTTATTTGTCTTCAGATAGATCCATACAATAACTATCAGCACTTACATACTAACAGAGAGCCATACGTATTTGTCTCCTTTCCTTAAATTGTGTCAGGATGATTATCTTACTATAATGTCTCCAGGTCAAGAAGAGAGGTGTGAATGAAAGGGTTGACATGCCCATCTATACAGTTTTCAGTTGCTTGCTTGCTGTCAAGCATAAGCTAACGAGCAGCAGCAAGCGGTGCAGCATGCTCCACAAACCGCTTCTAAGTGCCTACATGTTGCCTCCCAGGTTTAACCTACCTTGTTTACAGAGGTGTTTGACCTGCAGCCATGCCTCAGAAATGAAAAAGTGTCATTCCCTTCTCTCCATGTTTTTACATTAAAGCAAAATTATGTAACTATTTTACCTTGAAATAAAAGCTACAAAATCATTCTAATGTGACAGTAGCCCCATTCACACTGCCCTTTGAGTGGGGGGATAATGTGCCAATTCTCTGCATCCTTCTCTATGTGAAAGTCTCACGGGCGGCAAGTTATTCCATTTACTCTCTGTAGAGCAGCAGATCCACTGACAGCAAAACAGGCCCACAGCAAAATACCACCAGCACCATGCTGGACCGTAGGTATGTTGGTGTTCTTGGGGTTAAAGGCCTCACCGTCTCTCCTCTAAATATATTGCTGCTCATTGTGGCCAAACAACTCAGTTTTTGTTTCATCTAACCACAGAGTTTTCTTCCAGACCTCTAACTGCTTTGAAATGGCTCCAAGTGACTTTATTTGTTCAAATCAATAATGAGCTCTTTCAGATCAATGTTGAGCTCCTTACATTTTCCCATTGTAGTCTACTGAGTCTAATGGTTGAATCAAATGAGCCCTTTGAGAAGAAGCTCTGGAAATGTTTTGTGGACTACAAAACTTCACTCATCTTTCCTTCTGCATGTAGGTGAATAAATAATGACTCAATTTTCCTTTTTGGGTGACCTTATCATTTAAATCTTGCACCTACCCTGTGATTTATTTTTTTGCACTTATTCAAAAAGTCTTATATTCCTACTGCTGAATACCCCAAAATTTAAATGTAGCACACACACTCAAAGCAAAGGTCCCTGTAAACTTGAACGACTAGCTGCAGTGGGGGTTTCAACATCACTGGAGTAAACTGACCACATCTAAATTGTTGCACATACACATTTTCCTTGTTCAAGGAATGTGTATGTGATTCTTCTTCATATGGGGAGTAGTAGGGTGGCGCCCAGCACCTGCTATTGACCAGCCACCATTGTTAATCATGACTGTATTATAGACCCAAATAACGTGGTGTCGCTCAACCTTGTGTTCAACTTTACCCAGTGACCACTTGCAGTATTGCAGCATAAAAATCCTCTGCTTTTTCCCTCATACAGAACTATTAAAATAGAGAGGTCAATTATGACTCTCTGTTTTTCATTTTATTTTTTGGTGTATGTGTCAGGCGAGAAATTCTCATTAGACTGAATAGGCATCGTTTTTGAGGTCACTTTTTTAGTTCTTAGCATACATCTGTGGTGTACAACTGTTTGCTAAAATGTTGTGCCGTTTTAACAATATAAGGTGATAATATGCCAACGTTGTATTTAGAGCATATTGAGCATCTATGTTCTGCTGCCGCCAAGTGGCCAAAAAAATGCAGTTTAAAATCCTCAATACTGTACAAATAATCCAGGGAAAACCTATGGGCACGCTGTGTCCAATATGACTGTCACAGTATTTGCTAACTGTTATGCCAAACACTGCAGGGTAATGCAATGACGACATTGTGCGATGGCTTCCCCTTAAAAAGGACAATACAAGCGTCGTCATCATCATCATCATCATCATCCTGAAAAGGTGTCTGCAACTGACCTAAAACTGGGACAGAAGCTATTTTACACCAGCAAAACAGGCCATATTACCAGAACATAAATGTGTATAACAACCTTCATATTTCTTTACATGCTGCTGAGCTAATGTTTACCTCCTTGTTGAAGCTCTGAAGAGCCGTCAGAATAGTGTCTTGCTCTCCCGTCTCCATTTTCTCTATGATTGCATTTACATCCATTTTCATCATCATTGAGCTAGCTGCAACTTCCTCCTGAATTCACCGTCAGAGCAGCTTTCTATTTGTTTGCCAGTCAAAAAGTGTATACACGCTATGGCTGTCACCACCCACCAATGACGGCATGATGTCTGAATCCCCACCAGCCGGCGAGAAGCGATTAACGGAGAGGATTAGTGCAAAACAGGTGCTGCGTTCAGGTGCTCCAGGGAAGGACGGACGAACCATAGTTCCTGGTTAAAGTAATTGCATATTGTTCAGAAGTGCGGTTACTCTTAAATTTCAAATGGTAATCTCTAATGTCCTATCTTTTGTTAAATAACAACAACAAAATGATTGTAATCATAACAACGGCAATATATTTATGACAATAATGATAATGATAATAATAATAATAATAAGAAGAAGAAGAAGAAGAAGAAGAAGAAGAAGAAGAAGAAGAAGAGGGAGAATCAATGGGGAGAATCACCATGAGCTCGTGTGTGGTCCTTTGCTCTCCTTCAAAAGGATGCAGCTCCCTCTATTGGAGTATATCTGTTGTGCAGTTTTAGATAACCTATAACAGGCATCACCAAATGGCGGACCTCGGTCCGGGTCCGGCCGGAGAGATGGTCCTGTCCGGACCCATGACCAACCTCTGATAAATTCACGAGAATAGTTCATTTTCATATAGCATTATTTTTTTTCCGGCGGTCGCAGCTATAGACAGTGGGCGCAACTACTCCAGTTAATACGACAGTGACTTCACTCAATTGAGCCAATCAAAACGTTTGTTTACCCTGCATGGCCATTGCACCAGAGAGCGCTTTGCTTTGTACATCAAAAAGTCGTAACACCACAGTTTTAGGGATTATTCGAGGTTGGATAGATTAATTGGAGAGAGTATTTTGCGGGAGTATCGGCTGACGACCTGTATAGGTCCGGTGTACGATACACTTGCACATATCTCAACCATGGCAGACAATCTGGACGAAAGTTGGGGCAGTATGGATGAATTGGAGCAAGACGACGGGAACTGGCAGGCAGGATAAATTAAGCAAAGCGGACTAGGGGAGTGAAAGAGAGTGAGGAGAAATGGAATGTCGTGGTGAGGTTTGAAGAGCCAGGAGTGAAGGGTTTAGATCAGGGGTACTCAAATACAAATCTTAAAGGGCCACAAAGATTTTTTTCAGTGACTCAAAGGTCCATGTATTGAGGTCGGTCAGGCCACATGCAATAATATTAATAATAAAATAGTAATATTCAAAACAAAATGTCCTTTTCATTCTAAATAACAAAATACGAACTAAAATAAAATGTAATGTCAATTTTAACATAAATTAAAATACATAGTTGAATATTTCCTCTTTTTGTTTGCGTTGATCACTTCAGTCATGCATTATTTTATTTCATTGTGACATAGATGTGACAAGCATCCTGCTTGCAGCTTGATATGACAATTTCAGTGCATTTATTTGTGTTGTGCTTATCTCTGAATTTTGAGGAAATGTCTCTTCAAAATTCCTATGCTTCGTCTCATGCCGTTTCAAATTGGGAATCTTCATCACAGCTTCTCCTGGCATATTGTAACGGACCTTGTGGACTGTGGCGCAATGACTCTTGGGTATTCTGTTGGTGTTGGTGTAATTATGGTTCGTGAATGTGTTTGTGAATAAGATGATATGTAAGATGGTTGTGGGTTAATTCACGTCATTTGTTCTTTGATTAAATGGTGTTGAGTTTTTACAAGGATGATAAACATTTTGGCACCGTGAGTGAAAGGGTGTTTGTCGGGAGAAACTCCCCGTCCATTACAACGTTTGTGTGATTGATATTACATGACGAAATGGGGTAGAACTACTTATACTACGTCTGGACTTTGTCACTGCTGCATTGTAAAATATGTGAGGCCTGTCCTGGCCAGAGGGAGAATGAATGCAAATTTTGAATCCTAGCTTCTCTGATTCGCGGATTTTCACTGTCCACTTTGTAATAGCAGTTTACTTAGAAACACGTCATTTTCAATCTTTTACCACCGGCAAAATGTGAATACGCGAACTGCTCCGAAAACGAAAGTGAAAGTTAAAAGTTGCGCTCGTGGCGGTGAGGGACCCAGCTGTTTCTGTATCGTTGGCATGGAGACAAGTCCCGGTGCACACGTGCTGACCCAGCCAAAACACATGGTGAAGGAATAAAAGGTCGGGGGCCACAAACAGGAGGCCGGCGGGCCGGATGCGGCCCGGGGGCCGCCTATTGAGGATCGCTGCTTTATAAGGTTGAAAAGAACTCATAACTTTCAACATCTGATTGAATATAAGCAAGCACACACTCTAAAAAATAATTCAGGGTCTTAGTAAATATCACAATAATAAAACGGTATACTACCTTAATAAAATCTCTGAAAGTCATTCAAGTGATTATTTGAGTTGGACATACCGAAATAAATGCTTAAAAATCCAACAGTTAATTTTGCCTTATATTTAAATCTATTATTTAAGTGTATTTCACAAAAAGAAATGAGTATTTCACTAACAAATTATATTTCAAAGATATCCATAATATTTTCCGTAAATACCAGTCAGAATATTTGAGTATGGAGCAACTATACTGATCAGTTTCAAGAACTTTAATTATTACTCATTGTAACTCAACAGTCTTCATCCCTAACAGCAATTTACGAACATGAGTACGTTTTGTTACGCAGAACATCATGACGTGCCGCCATACGCGTGGATTCATGGGAAATATATCAGCTTTCACAGCACGAGGCAACAGGCTCGGAGACGTCGACAAAAGCCACGTTGAGGACTCTATACGCAGGTATGTATGAAGGTAGATTTGTGTCTTTATTATTCAATCAAAAAAAAGTTTGCTTCAATCAAAATATATATTTTCAATAAAAAAAACCTTCACTTCAATCAAAAAAAACATTTCAATCAAAGAAAAAAAGTGTTTGAATGCAAAAATATAGTTGAGACTCAAAAAAATGCATTTGAACACTTTTTCTTTGATTGAAAATGTTTTCTTTGATAGATGTAAAGGTTTTTTTGTTTGAAGCAACTTTTTTGATTGAAGTAATGTTGTTTTGTGTTTGGGCCATATTATGGGTAGGACATTTGTGTCTTTATAATTCAATCAAAAAAGAAGTTGCTTCAAACAAAAGAAAATATTTTCCATAAAAAAAATCCCTTCAATCAAAAAAAAACTTTTTCAATCATAGAAAAAAAGTTTTTGAATGCAAAAAAATATTTGAGACTCAAAAAATTGCATTTGAACACTTTTTTTTGGATTGAAAATGTTAATAACTGCAAGCAAGAGCGCCATTGTACATCCACTTTGTGTAATTATCATGTACACCATATACGAAATGTACAAAGATGTAGCTTTGTCTCGCTCTTCGTACACTATCGTTCTCAAATGCCGAGACAGCTGGTGACGTAAAGAGGTCAGCCGGAGGTGTTTCTGTTAACACTAGTTGAAATGGGTACAGCGCCACCTATTGTACTGGGGTATGACATGCTTCAGCCCTATAATTCGATTTTCTCACCATCATGTATACTCGGACAATTGCAGTTGTCTGATTGAGTAGCATAGTTGAACTATGGCTGTAATCCGACTAAGCTGTGCATGTAAACGCAGGTACAAAGTTCAAGTAATTTCTCAGAAGAAGAAAGAAGGGGAAGGGAAGAAACAAGGAGTCATTATGCTGAGGTTATTCAAAAGAGAGACAAAATTAAGAATAAATATATTGTTCCATTCACATTGAGAGAGTTAAGAAATGCTTTGTATAAGTGTAAGAACTCAGCTCCTGGTAAAGATGAAATCTGTTATAGCATGTTAAGACATTTAAGCGATAAGGGAATTCAGAAGGTTTTAAATGTATTTAATAAAGTCTGGGAGAAAGGAAAGATTCCTGCAGGATGGAAGGAGGCAGTTACTGTTCCAATAAGAAAACCAGGAAAAGATGCTAGTAATCCAGCAAATTATAGGCGAATAGCTCTCACTTCTCACTTAGGTAAATTCATTGAAAGGTTGGTGAATGGAAGGATAATGCACTTTCTTGAAGAAAGGGGGGTGATCAGTGGCGGCTGGTGACTGAAAAAATTGGGGAGGACAGGAGGAAAACCAGTCCACGGTGTCATGTCATTTTATACAAGTCAACTACTTAACCCTACTTTCTTATATTCAATGAAAATTAAGCAATAACACAATGACTTACAAGACTTCTTTAAAAAAACATTTCATTAAATGGCTAATATACAAGACAAAAAAAAAATACAAATTAGTATCCCTTCCAGGATTCAAACCCCAGTCACCTGTATGGCAAGCAACTGCACTACCCCCTCTACTACCTTAACACTTAATGTACAAATACAACGACAGTGATTTTGTTGCTGCTCTGTATTGTGTGCTCTGTAACTGTGTTGCTGTCCCGGTCGTGCCGCTAACGTTATGTCCTCCAGCAGGACGAACGAAAGAAACGAGAACTATGAATTATGTTTCTGACTGCTTCTCTCTGATTTCTCCGAACAGTTTTTTCTTTCAGAAATGTGCTTATATTTCCTTTGAAACCGATTCCAATATCGCTGAAAGTTTCTTGTCCGAGCATGGCTGGCAGTGAAAGCTGTAAAATACATAGAAGTATTTTTTGTTTACAGTTCTATAAATGTGAGAATGAAATTTGGGAACTGTTATTGGACCAACCTGCTGTCAATCTTGTATTCTGGTTGCTGATTGGTAAGGGAGGACGTCCTCCCTTAGCACGTCATTGGATTTTCTTCCAAAGAAGAAACTTTTTTTATGATATAATATATATATATAATATTTTATAAATGATACTGAGATTTGGTAATGATTTATTTCAACCAGTTACTCTTTCTTTAAAAAAAACCTGATCTTCCTGTTGCCTCTCAAAAATAGAGGAGGACCAACCTCCTCTGTCTCTATGGACGAGCCTCCTCTGGGGGTGATGGCTAGTTGTCAGAGTGGTTTTAGAAAGGGGAGAAGTACTATTGATTCAGTCATATGTCTTGAGGATGAAATAAGAAAAGCACAGGTAAAGAAAGAGACTGTTGTGGCAGTATTTTTAGATGTGGAAAAAGCATATGACACGTTATGGTTAGGGGGTCTTTTAATCAAAATGCACATGCTAGGAATTGGGGGAAATATGTTTAACTGGGTGAAGGACTTTTTAAATAATATAAGTATTCAGGTGAAAATAGGGAAAGAAACATTTAAAAGGCATTTGGTAGAAAATGGGACACCACAAGGAAGTGTGATTGGTCAATTGCTGTTCAACATAATGATGAATGATGTTTTTGCTAATGTTCAGCCAGGAATTGGAAGATCACTATTTGCAGACGATGGTAGCCAATGGAAAAGGGGGAAAAATGTAAAGTACACCCTGAAGAAGGTACAGGAAGCTCTAACCCTAGTGGAGGACTGGAGAAGGAAATGGGGCTTTAGATTCTCTATTGAGAAGACTAAGGTTATGTTTTTTACTCGAAAGAAAATAGATGAAAGTATAAAACTGGAGCTGTATGGTAGGAATTTGGAGAGGTATTTAATGAGATGTCTTGCTGGAACAGATTGGGGAGCAGATGTAGCTTCTTTAAAGCAAATGTATGTATATTTTATTAGAGCAAGAATTGAATATGGGTGTTTGGTTTATGGATCTGCAGCCAAATCAGTTTTAGCTGGATTAGATAAAGTCCAAGCTATGGCACTTAGAATATGTACAGGAGCTGTGCGATCCTCTCCAGTATGCTCTTTGCAGGTAGAAACAGGAGAAATGCCACTCTGCCTAAGAAGAAAGCAGCTTCAGGCTAACTATTGGGTCAGCTTGATGGGTCAAAGGGATGACCACCCAGTTAAAATAACAATACAGGAAAGCTGGGAGAGAGAGGTGGCAAGACTTCCAAGTTTTGGATGGACCGGGGAGGCAGTGGCACAGGAAATGTCAATATATGACAAGAACTTTTGTACAGGAGTACTGTGGCCATCAGTTCCTTTATGGGAACTGGAGGTACCAAAGATCGACTTAGAGGTACTTGAGATTAAATCAGATAATCCTGAATCAAATTTGATGCGTCACTTCCAGTGTCATATAATAGAACGATATCAGGATCACATATTAGTTTTTACTGATGGTTGAAAGGATCCAGAAACAGGCATTACAGGAGCAGCTTTTGTTGGTCAGGGACGGAATGCCCAAGCTTTTAAGAGAACCTCGAATTTCCTAAGTGTGTTCACAGTGGAATTATATGCAATCCTGATGGCAGTGCAATGGACTGAGCAGATTCAGAACCATAAAGTTTTGATATGTAGTGACTCTGTGTCAGCTATCAATAGTGTTGGGAAAGGATCATCAAAGAGTCGACAAGACCTTGTATATGATATTCTTCTGGCATGTGAAAAGTAGAGGGGTAAAAAAAAAATTTCTGTGGGTCCCAGCTCATGTCGGTATTACAACAAATGAAAAGGTTGATAAGTTGGCCAAGGAAGCTGCTCAAAAGGAAACCATAGATGTCAACATAAATCTATCAAAGGCAGAGGGTAAAAGTATAGTGTGGCAGGAAACCATTTTAAAATGGCAGCATCTCTGGGAGCAAGAAAACAAAGGAAGGCACCTATTCTCATTATCTAGTAGGGTAACTGACTCAGTTAACGTTTGTTAAAGAGGGGGGATTAGACGTAAGGAAGAGGTTATTATTTCTAGAATGAGAATTGGTCACACGTTTCTGAACAGCACCTGTTTATTTTAGGAAAACCTCAGAGTGGCTTGTGTTCCTGTCAGGAACTTGAGACAGTGCAACATGTTCTGCTGTCTTGCAGAAAATATGACCGCCAAAGACAAGAGCTTGTCAGAGAATTGCAAGAAATTGGATTAGAAGAAGTTTCTCTGAAAAGTATTTTGGAAGTAGGGTCAAGCAGGAGGGGGAAACGCTGTTTTTTCAGATTCTTAAAAGACACTGGGCTGTATAGCAGCATATAGTGCACTAAGGCGCTAGTCCCATAGGTGGCAGCAATGCAACTTTTGGATGCTGGCTGCCGTAAAACCACAACGAAGAGGAAGAAGACAGCATGGGTTGCACTAAGAGAAGGAAGGTTGATGTGGAAAACCGTTGTTTTCAAGATGAATGGACAGAGAAATTTATGTGCATTCTTCCAGCAGGCAGTTCTAAACCAGTGTGCCTCATATGCTCCTTAAACGTGGCATTAATCAAAAGAAGGAAACTGTTACGAAACGAAGCACAGATCTTTTGAGCAAAATTATCCACTGAAGTCCAAGCTGGGGGCACGCAAAATAACCGAACTGCAAGCCCAGTATGACATCTCTAACCGACTCAGCACGCATTACAGCCCAGCAAAGTGCAAAGGAATGCTGGATTTTGTTGCAACATAAAAAAAACATTCAGTGATTGGACAGTTGTGAAGGAGTGCTTGAACGCTGTTGCTGGGACATCATTTAAGGGGAAACAAAAAGACGAGTTGTGTGAAAAAAATCAAACAAATCCCAATGTCAGCTTCTACAGCAACCAGAAAGTCTGAAATATTAACAGATGATGTATTGGCACAGCGTAATGCAGCTATTCAGATTGCACCATGCATATCCTTGGCCATTGATGAATCTACAGATGTTACTGATAATGCCAAGCTTTTGGTGTATGTGAGATTTTTTCACAAAGAAAAGAAAGAGCTGAGAAAATGAGGTATAGATCTGAAACAGGTGGTCTCAGCCACCACAGATGGTGCCCCTGCCATGGTGGGAAGAGAGAGGGGATTGTGCCACAGATGAAAGAGGACAACCCTGATCTCATAGCTCATCGCTGTCTCATCCATAAGACTGTTCTGTATGGTACTCTTTCAGAAGATTTTGCTCAAGTAATGAACACGATGAAACTCATCAACTTCCTTAGGACATCCTCATCCCTTCAGCATCGCCTCCTGAGAGAATTCCTGGAAGATTTTGAGGCAAATGCCAATGACTACTGCACAACAATGTGAGGTGGCTGAGTAAAGGAAATACACTGGGAAGTTTCTGTTCCGAAAAGAAATAGCTGCTTTCTTAGAGCAGCTCAAGAGTGAGAGAGCAACACAGTTTTTGCTTTTTCTGCAAGATGAGCACAAAATGGATATGGTTGCTTTTTTGGTTGACATTACATCACACCTTAATGAGCTCCATTTAAAGCAAGAACAACTCAGTTGCTAATTTGATGACAGCTGTTTGATCTTTCCAGAGGAAGCTGGGCATTTTCAAAGAAGATCTTGAAGGAGAGTGTACACACTTCCACACTGCAGGAACAGACTCAGGGTGAAAGAGACATTTCTCCCTATTTTGAATTCATAAACAAGCTGATTTGAAACTTCCGTAAAAGGTTTCACAGATTAAGCCTCGGACAGCAGCTCCTCCTTCTAATCCAGAATCCTGTCCTCATCAGAGAAGTCAGCAGATTTTCAAAGGAGGTCACACAGACATTCAAGTGGACACATGCGGGATCTCTACAGCTTGGGCACATTGATCTGCAAGGAAATTGTGCATTAAGAGAGCATTTTGAAGCAACTGACCATACTTATTTCTGGCTACAGACTGTGTCTGAGACTGTTTCTCCCTGGACTAACCAAAGTAGCACTGCACACCTTGACCATGGTTGGATCGAATTACAGCTGTGAATCAGCAGTTTCTACTATGAACAATATCGAAAACAAGTATCATTCCAGGCTCACATGTAAACACCTACATACAGTCATGGATGAAAGTATTGGCACCGCTGGAACTTTTCCAGAAAATGCGCCATTTCTCCAAGAAAAGTGTTGCAGTTACAAATGTTTTGGTTTACACATTTTATTTTGTTTTGTGCATGGGGACAACACAAAAAAGCAGAAGAAAAAAAGCCAAATTTGACATCATTTTACACAAAACTCCAAAAATCCACTGGACAAAATCATTGGCACCCTATTAAAACTGTGGGTTAATAATTACATTTCAAGCATGTGATCTTCGTTTAGACTCACCTGTGGCAAGTAACAGGTGCTGGCAATATAGAAATTGAAACTGAGGCCAGTTAGAGTGTATACAAGTTGACTCAACCTTTGTGTTGTGTGCCTGTGTGTGCCACACCAAGCATGGAGAAGAGAAAGAAGAGCTGAGAATTGTCTCACAACTTAAGAAGCAAAATTGTGGAAAAATATTAACAATCTCAAGGTTACAAGTCAATCTCCAGAGATCTTAAAGTTCCTTTGTCAACTGTGCGCAATATAATCAAAAAGTTTATAACTCATGGAACTGTGGTAAATCTACTTGGATTTGGACAGAAGAGAACAATTGATGAAAGAATCCAACGCAGGATAGTTCGAATGGTGGATAAACAACCTTAAGGCAGGAACACACCGGCCCAACCGTCGGACATCCGAAGCGTTTGGAGAGACTCAGACGAGGTCTACAACTAATATGTTCAGTGTGTTCAGCTGCGTTGGAAGCTTTCAGAGCCGCTCGGAAGTTGTCTGATCCGATTTAACATGCAAAGTCTGAGGAGGTGTGCTGTTGGCCGTGTCCGAGCCATTGGATACTCTGATTGGCGGTGTGCTAGCGAATCAGCGCGGTATGTGGGAGGGGTGGATGACTGTGTGTGCATTGGTTTTCTACGCACTTCGTTCCGTCGTTTCTTGTTTTCGTGTTTTGAAGTACTGGCATGAGACTAGCTGTTATGTCCGTTCAGGACGAATTAAGCTGTGTTCGTTTGGTAACGCCTCGCTGCATGTTTAGTATGCAGCTGTTTTTGTCTGAAATAGTCAAGTTTCGTTTTGAAAGTAAAGAGAGTTACGCACATAAACCTCTAGTCCAGCGTCTTTAACACTAGAGCCACCGGCTTATTGCATCCCGCGCAAGCGCAGAATGTACACGCTACTGTGGAGCTGGCAGCACGTCGAAGCGGTGTGTTCAATGCAACTTTCTACCGAACGGGTCAGACAAGAGGCAACAGAGTGGTCGGAGAAGGCAGTTGGACGTCTGTGTGGGGGCCTTTAGTCAACTTCCACAGAAATTCAGGCTGTCCTGCAGACTCAGGGTGCAATATCGTCAGCTCGAACCATACATCGTCATCTGAATGAGATGAAGCACTATGGCAGGAGACCGAGGCGAACCCTACTTCTGACACAGGGGCATAATACAGCCAGACTGCAGTTTACAAGAACATACCTGAGTAAGCCTCAGTCCTTCTTGAAGAATGTTTTGTGGACAGATGAGACTAAAGCTATTTTTAGACAGGGCAGCAAGCCACCAATTTGCCCGTCCTTTTGGTGGCTAGGTCCACAGTTTTAGACAGAGGAAGGCTAATTAGGGGTCTGTTTTGGTCCGCCGATTTGCCACCTTGGAGGGTACACTTATTTCCGCCTCGCCTGCTATCTAAATCCAAGGCATCAATGTGCCGGCCCCTGAATAAGATGGGTGGAGGTGTTGATGACAGGTGTCGATGTTTCTTGGTTTTAAAACCAAGAAACAGCTGATCACAGCAGTCAGTCCATCATTTCATCCGCAGACATTAAGATGAGCAACTGGACAGCCGCTGAGATCCAGGAGATGCCAGCGTCTCCCCCCGGTTTCTGTAGCTGTTTGGTTGGGTTAGCTTGTGGTTGTGTCAGCAAGCTAAGAACAGTTTCTCCTTTCAAACTAAAAGCCCCCCGCTAAGAACCCAGTTCTAAACTCCAATGGGGTGCAATGTAAAGCTCTTATTTTGAACACAAATTCATTGTCACTGTTCACAGCCCAACTTCGTGCTTCACGTCATGTCACATGTTTAAGCCTACCCCATTGGCGGCTTTTGGAAAAGGAGGAATATTATGCCTCTGTTTTAGAAACACAGGGCAGCACATTGCCGCCCTTACCTTGGAGCAAATGTGCTGCCTTTTCTATCTAAAAAGGGCTTAAGGTAGAGTGAGGCCTACAAAGAAAAGAGCAAGGTACCTACAGTCAAATATGGTGCAGGTTCAAATATGTTTTGGGGTAGTTTTGCTGCCTCTGGCACTGGGTGCATTGATTGTGTGCAAGCCATCATGAAATCTGGAGACTTTCAAAAGACGATGGCCTATAATGTAGGGCCTAGTTTAAGAAAGCTGGGTCTGCGTCAGATGTCATGTGTGTTCCAGCAGGACAATGACCTAAAACATACCTCACAAAGCACCCAGAAATGGTTGGAGACAAAGCACTGGAGAATTCTGAAGTGGCCAGCAATGAGTCCGGATCTAAATCCCATTGAACGCCTATGGAAAGATCTCAGAATTGCTGTTGCGAGAAGGCACCCTTTAAATCTAGAGAGACCTGGAGCAGTTTGCAAAAGAAGAGTGGTCCAAAATTCCAGTTGAGAGGTGTAGGAAACTTGTTGATGGTTATAGGAAGCGATTGATTTCAGTTATTTTCTCCAAAGGGTGTGCAACCAAATATTAAGTTGATGGTGCCAATGATTTTGTCCAACCCAATTTTTGAGTTTTGTGTAAAATGATGTCAAACTTGGCTTTTTTGTTCTGCTTTTTTGCGTTGTCCCAATGCACTTAAAGGAAATAAACATGTGTATACCAAAACATTTGTAATTGCAACACTTTTCTGGGAGAAATGGTGAATTTTCTGGAAAAGTTCCATGGGTGCCAATACTTTCGTCCATAACTGTATCTGCATGAGAATGGCACTGACTCCATTAAAGCCAAGATTTAAATTACTGGCAGGGCGATCACATGGCCATTTGTCTCATTAAGAAAATTATATATATATATATATATATATATATATATATATATATATATATATGTGTGTGTGTGTGTGTATATATGTATATATGTATATGTGTGTATATATATATATATATATATATATATATATATATATATATATATATATATATATATATATATATATATATATATTCTTTCTGTTTCTGTTCTTTGTGTATATATGTGTATATATATATATATGTACATACATACGTACGTACATACATACATACATACATATACCTATATATATATATAAAAAGAAAAGGCTCAAGGCCCTGTTTGCTAATTTTTTTCTAAAAGAGCCACTTTGTTGACTTTTTTTACTTGAAATGTGGGCCTTAAATTCTTGAGGCTGGGACTTCTTTAATTTAAGGGGAAAAAAAGGTTATTCGAGGCTCTGTTTGCACTTTTTTTATTTCTTTTCTACCGAGGTGTATATTTTCTTTCATTTGAAATGAAGGCCTTACATTAATTAAGTGTTGAAAATTGACTATAAATATTGTTGAAACCATACGAAAATGTGGGGTAGGCTATAAGACACAGGTTGGACATTGTGAAGTTCCGACATTTTACTTGGAGGAAATTTTAGTAACTGGACCTTAGTGACTTTTAATTGTATACCCCTGACCTATCATAAGCACACCTGTGTAGTTCACTGTGATTTTGTGATTTTGTCAGGAAGTCTTGGTGTAAAAGCCGTGTGGCAAGAGTAAACAGTTTGATGAGAGGGCTGTCCTTATTTTCCTTCTGTTTAGGAGGGATTCAGCACCCCATAGTAAAGCTATATTCATGAGTTGAATTAATTCTTGCTTATTTGTAATATTTTACAATTCCATCTTGTTCTTGCTCCTTCATGTCTTCTTTCTGCATGCCATTGTCTGTTAATGCAACCTAGTTCTTTATTTTTCACATGGACAACAAAAAACAGTGAAGCAGTCCTTGGCAGTTAAATCCTATCCTATATATATAAAAGATTAGAGAATAAAATACATTTTACACTGGGGTAGATTGGTGTACAGTTGGAATTACATTTGTATACTGTACAAACAGGTTAAGGTTAGGTTCAGACAATAGTAAAATGAATAAACTGCGATAAATAATAAACCACGATGCCATGGAAGTTGTCTATAAAAAATTACAGCATTTTACAATTTACAGCAGTAACCTTTTTCAGTTATATTTCTAAATAGTATTTCCAATAATTACAGGTAATTTAGTATCGTCTTGAGTGTTGGTTTGATTTTACCTTTCTACCCTAAAGTGAAAGTGATCTCAAAATACAGCACTTCTGCCATCATGATCACGAGTAAAGGGCGTGTTCGGACTTGGCGAGTATGTTCGATTTATACGGAAAAGGAAACGGTCGAGCGGGGTTATTGTTTGAATCAAACGAATTTTCATCCAAATATCATTTTTTAGGAACCTAAATACAATTCAATACATATAATAATACTATTCCATTATCACATTACTTTCACTAAAGATACACAGTTAATACAACAATATAAACCCCGTTGTCCGGGCCACAGAATATTTTACTTCGATTAAATTACGTACATTTCGTGTTTTGAAGTACTGGCATGAGACTAGCTGTTATGTCCGTTCAGGACGAATTAAGCTGTGTTCGTTTGGTAACGCCTCGCTGCATGTTTAGTATGCAGCTGTTTTTGTCTGAAATAGTCAAGTTTCGTTTTGAAAGTAAAGAGAGTTACGCACATAAACCTCTAGTCCAGCGTCTTTAACACTAGAGCCACCGGCTTATTGCATCCCGCGCAAGCGCAGAATGTACACGCTACTGTGGAGCTGGCAGCACGTCGAAGCGGTGTGTTCAATGCAACTTTCTACCGAACGGGTCAGACAAGAGGCAACAGAGTGGTCGGAGAAGGCAGTTGGACGTCTGTGTGGGGGCCTTTAGTCAACTTCCACAGAAATTCAGGCTGTCCTGCAGACTCAGGGTGCAATATCGTCAGCTCGAACCATACATCGTCATCTGAATGAGATGAAGCACTATGGCAGGAGACCGAGGCGAACCCTACTTCTGACACAGGGGCATAATACAGCCAGACTGCAGTTTACAAGAACATACCTGAGTAAGCCTCAGTCCTTCTTGAAGAATGTTTTGTGGACAGATGAGACTAAAGCTATTTTTAGACAGGGCAGCAAGCCACCAATTTGCCCGTCCTTTTGGTGGCTAGGTCCACAGTTTTAGACAGAGGAAGGCTAATTAGGGGTCTGTTTTGGTCCGCCGATTTGCCACCTTGGAGGGTACACTTATTTCCGCCTCGCCTGCTATCTAAATCCAAGGCATCAATGTGCCGGCCCCTGAATAAGATGGGTGGAGGTGTTGATGACAGGTGTCGATGTTTCTTGGTTTTAAAACCAAGAAACAGCTGATCACAGCAGTCAGTCCATCATTTCATCCGCAGACATTAAGATGAGCAACTGGACAGCCGCTGAGATCCAGGAGATGCCAGCGTCTCCCCCCGGTTTCTGTAGCTGTTTGGTTGGGTTAGCTTGTGGTTGTGTCAGCAAGCTAAGAACAGTTTCTCCTTTCAAACTAAAAGCCCCCCGCTAAGAACCCAGTTCTAAACTCCAATGGGGTGCAATGTAAAGCTCTTATTTTGAACACAAATTCATTGTCACTGTTCACAGCCCAACTTCGTGCTTCACGTCATGTCACATGTTTAAGCCTACCCCA
The DNA here is from genome assembly GCF_900880675.1 of Sparus aurata. Classification (NCBI taxonomy): domain Eukaryota; kingdom Metazoa; phylum Chordata; class Actinopteri; order Spariformes; family Sparidae; genus Sparus; species Sparus aurata. The sequence goes on from NC_044194.1 coordinate 34,686,696, forward strand.
TTGGCGGCTTTTGGAAAAGGAGGAATATTATGCCTCTGTTTTAGAAACACAGGGCAGCACATTGCCGCCCTTACCTTGGAGCAAATGTGCTGCCTTTTCTATCTAAAAAGGGCTTAAGGTAGAGTGAGGCCTACAAAGAAAAAGAGCAAGGTACCTACAGTCAAATATGGTGCAGGTTCAAATATGTTTTGGGGTAGTTTTGCTGCCTCTGGCACTGGGTGCATTGATTGTGTGCAAGCCATCATGAAATCTGGAGACTTTCAAAAGACGATGGCCTATAATGTAGGGCCTAGTTTAAGAAAGCTGGGTCTGCGTCAGATGTCATGTGTGTTCCAGCAGGACAATGACCTAAAACATACCTCACAAAGCACCCAGAAATGGTTGGAGACAAAGCACTGGAGAATTCTGAAGTGGCCAGCAATGAGTCCGGATCTAAATCCCATTGAACGCCTATGGAAAGATCTCAGAATTGCTGTTGCGAGAAGGCACCCTTTAAATCTAGAGAGACCTGGAGCAGTTTGCAAAAGAAGAGTGGTCCAAAATTCCAGTTGAGAGGTGTAGGAAACTTGTTGATGGTTATAGGAAGCGATTGATTTCAGTTATTTTCTCCAAAGGGTGTGCAACCAAATATTAAGTTGATGGTGCCAATGATTTTGTCCAACCCAATTTTTGAGTTTTGTGTAAAATGATGTCAAACTTGGCTTTTTTGTTCTGCTTTTTTGCGTTGTCCCAATGCACTTAAAGGAAATAAACATGTGTATACCAAAACATTTGTAATTGCAACACTTTTCTGGGAGAAATGGTGAATTTTCTGGAAAAGTTCCATGGGTGCCAATACTTTCGTCCATAACTGTATCTGCATGAGAATGGCACTGACTCCATTAAAGCCAAGATTTAAATTACTGGCAGGGCGATCACATGGCCATTTGTCTCATTAAGAAAATTATATATATATATATATATATATATATATATATATATATATATATGTGTGTGTGTGTGTGTATATATGTATATATGTATATGTGTGTATATATATATATATATATATATATATATATATATATATATATATGTATATATATATATATATATATATATATATTCTTTCTGTTTCTGTTCTTTGTGTATATATGTGTATATATATATATGTACATACATACGTACGTACATACATACATACATACATATACCTATATATATATATAAAAAGAAAAGGCTCAAGGCCCTGTTTGCTAATTTTTTTCTAAAAGAGCCACTTTGTTGACTTTTTTTACTTGAAATGTGGGCCTTAAATTCTTGAGGCTGGGACTTCTTTAATTTAAGGGGAAAAAAGGTTATTCGAGGCTCTGTTTGCACTTTTTTTATTTCTTTTCTACCGAGGTGTATATTTTCTTTCATTTGAAATGAAGGCCTTACATTAATTAAGTGTTGAAAATTGACTATAAATATTGTTGAAACCATACGAAAATGTGGGGTAGGCTATAAGACACAGGTTGGACATTGTGAAGTTCCGACATTTTACTTGGAGGAAATTTTAGTAACTGGACCTTAGTGACTTTTAATTGTATACCCCTGACCTATCATAAGCACACCTGTGTAGTTCACTGTGATTTTGTGATTTTGTCAGGAAGTCTTGGTGTAAAAGCCGTGTGGCAAGAGTAAACAGTTTGATGAGAGGGCTGTCCTTATTTTCCTTCTGTTTAGGAGGGATTCAGCACCCCATAGTAAAGCTATATTCATGAGTTGAATTAATTCTTGCTTATTTGTAATATTTTACAATTCCATCTTGTTCTTGCTCCTTCATGTCTTCTTTCTGCATGCCATTGTCTGTTAATGCAACCTAGTTCTTTATTTTTCACATGGACAACAAAAAACAGTGAAGCAGTCCTTGGCAGTTAAATCCTATCCTATATATATAAAAGATTAGAGAATAAAATACATTTTACACTGGGGTAGATTGGTGTACAGTTGGAATTACATTTGTATACTGTACAAACAGGTTAAGGTTAGGTTCAGACAATAGTAAAATGAATAAACTGCGATAAATAATAAACCACGATGCCATGGAAGTTGTCTATAAAAAATTACAGCATTTTACAATTTACAGCAGTAACCTTTTTCAGTTATATTTCTAAATAGTATTTCCAATAATTACAGGTAATTTAGTATCGTCTTGAGTGTTGGTTTGATTTTACCTTTCTACCCTAAAGTGAAAGTGATCTCAAAATACAGCACTTCTGCCATCATGATCACGAGTAAAGGGCGTGTTCGGACTTGGCGAGTATGTTCGATTTATACGGAAAAGGAAACGGTCGAGCGGGGTTATTGTTTGAATCAAACGAATTTTCATCCAAATATCATTTTTTAGGAACCTAAATACAATTCAATACATATAATAATACTATTCCATTATCACATTACTTTCACTAAAGATACACAGTTAATACAACAATATAAACCCCGTTGTCCGGGCCACAGAATATTTTACTTCGATTAAATTACGCTGTGCAGTGGCATGCACCGTAGCCAATAAAACCTCGAGGCGGGGTTTGAGCGATGGGATAACAACCAATAGTTTTAGTGTGACAGTTTGAGTGACAAACGCTGTAGCTGTAGTGGGGGAAGGGGTTGTTGAAGTTGACGAAACCGCCATCTTGAAAAGTGCCCTCCGATGATCTCCCTTTTCGCGCCTGTCAGAATCACTTTTAAACGCTTTATTTTCCTTACTGGAATTTCTTATCACCTATCTGTTCGTTTTATCAAGGCCTGGGACTAATGGCAAGATAAGCTACATGCTGGAGACTCGCTGTTTACCGTTGTCTATCGGTAGGTACACTTGTCAGCCCATGCACTTGGTGCTGAAGAGACGATTAGCCAGCAGTCTTCAGATAGCAGGCTAACGTTAGCTGGCTAGCAAGAAGCTTACTTGGCCATATTAACACTGTGCTGTCAGATGCTCTTGGTGTACCTCTAGCTAGCTAGGACAGGGGTAATATTAACATGTCAGATCAGTGAAATTAGGGACCGTGAAGCCATAGTGAAATATAGGTGGCCAACCTCTCAGCTCATGTATGCAGGCCCCCCAACGCTAGCTTAGTTGGTTTGAGACTGATTTTAGGTGGCCAAGTTGGCTTACAAAAGCCAACGATAGCTAGTGACGTTAGCCAGGTTCACTGAGCCGGTGTGTTTCTGTTGCAATAGTGGTAAACTGTTTTGGGCCCTGGTATGTAACGTTAAATGGTCCGACGTTGCTTCCAACGTTTTAATGAACATTAGTCAATGTTACCCTACACAGATCTGACGATGGCGTTTTTCAAGGCTTGGTTGTCTGTACAACCCATTTTTAGCCGAAATTAACGCTAATACCTTTCCTGACGTTGTTCGGTTTAACCAGCTGTATAACGTTATTAACGTTACATCGCCATCGTGTTTTTTCAGAAACGCTGACTTTGGTTACGATTCCCGGATAGTCGGAAATTATTGTCACTAGTTAATGATCATGTATGACTGCAATCTGAGGTAAAGACATGTCTTCAACGGGGTTGGTTCGAAATTCGCACCCACAAGAAGCCGTAGAATTAACGTTGTGTGTATAAGCCAAAGCTGCTCTGTTGATTTAAGTTAACGTTACGTTAAAGAAAACGCTATTGTATTAATACTTTTGAATGTGTAAAATACGAAGGTTGGGTACGTAATTAATAATCAAATTCATTTAACCTGACAGTTGCGAGTAAGTATCTAGAGCGTATATGTGCGGGTTTCGTGGCAGTGGTTGGTGTAATATCTATCTATCTATCTATCTATCTATCTATCTATCTATCTATCTATCTATATATATATATATATATATATATATATATATATATATATATATATATATATATATATATATATATATATATATATCTCATCGGATTCTATACAGACAACCGATCTAACTTTTTGCCAAGTATAGCAGCTGATTGGTCTTGAATTGCCTGATGCTTTGGAGAAGCCTTTCCGTCAAATAATTTTTCAAGCAAAAATGTCAAACATTTGCTGGGTCATAGTGATGCCAAGTTCAGCAGGCTAACCTACAAAACTAACGGTAAAACAACATAACAGCTTTCGAATTTGAAGTAATTCTGTTCGTGCTTTCATTTCAGTAATATTGCAGGGAGGAAGAGTACAAGCATAATCAACCAGAGTGAGATGTTAGAGGAGCTGGAGACAACAGGCTCTTGCTAAAACTCTGTAAACCGCTCCCCTTTAATGGCGTCACAACTTATTGTACCTACCATACTATGTCATAGAAGTGAAGATTTATCGGGAATAAGATATTTATCCAACATTTAACAGTGGCTCTTGTGACATCTGGTTACAGCCCAGATCAGCCTGCTGTTTTATCATAATCAAATCAAGACCAGTGTGTCATCAATCAGTGCGTTTACATGACACTCAAGATAACCGAATTACTGGGTTAGTCTGACTATGATCGGATTTTTAAGATGCATGCATGCACCTTAATCTGATTAAAATTGGACCAGATTGGATTTCTCATAGTCTCATTAAAACACCTAGATCAGGGGTACTCAAATACAAATCTTAAAGGGCCACAAAGATTTTTTTCAGTGACTCAAAGGTCCATGTATTGAGGTCGGTCAGGCCACATGCAATAATATTAATAATAAAATAGTAATATTCAAAACAAAATGTCCTTTTCATTCTAAATAACAAAATACGAACTAAAATAAAATGTAATGTCAATTTTAACATAAATTAAAATACATAGTTGAATATTTCCTCTTTTTGTTTGCGTCCATCACTTCAGTCATGCATTATTTTATTTCATTGTGACATAGATGTGACAAGCATCCTGCTTGCAGCTTGATATGGCGATTTCAGTGCATTTATTTGTGTTGTGCTTATCTCTGAATTTTGAGGAAAGGTCTCTTCAAAATTCCTATGCTTCGTCTCATAATGCCGTTTCAAATTGGGAATCTTCATCACAGCTTCTCCTGGCATATTGTAACGCACCTTGTGGACTGTGGCGCAATGACTCTTGGGTATTCTGTTGGTGTTGGTGTAATTATGGTTCGTGAATGTGTTTGTGAATAAGATGATATGTAAGATGGTTGTGGGTTAATTCACGTCATTTGTTCTTTGATTAAATGGTGTTGAGTTTTAACAAGGATGATAAACATTTTGGCACCGTGAGTGAAAGGGTATTTGTCGGGAGAAACTCCCCGTCCATTACAACGTTTGTGTGATTGATATTACATGACGAAATGGGGTAGAACTACTTATACTACGTCTGGACTTTGTCACTGCTGCATTGTAAAATATGTGAGGCCTGTCCTGGCCAGAGGGAGAATGAATGCAAATTTTGAATCCCAGCTTCTCTGATTCGCGGATTTTCACTGTCCACTTTGTAATAGCAGTTTACTTAGAAACACGTCATTTTCAATCTTTTACCACCGGCAAAATGTGAATACGCGAACTGCTCCGAAAACGAAAGTGAAAGTTAAAAGTTGCGCTCGTGGCGGTGAGGGACCCAGCTGTTTCTGTATCGTTGGCATGGAGACAAGTCCCGGTGCACACGTGCTGACCCAGCCAAAACACATGGTGAAGGAATAAAAGGTCGGGGGCCACAAACAGGAGGCCGGCGGGCCGGATGTGGCCCGGGGGCCGCCTATTGAGGATCGCTGACCTAGATTATTCGATTGTTAGTCGCATCACTCCTGCATGTATACGTTCTATCAGATTGGAACTGATTTTGCGTTCTTCGAAGGCGCAAGATTTCTTTCCTGGGGCCATGAGCTGGAAGTAGAAGGATGGCAGTGGCGGCATCGTCATAAATCCGAAATCACAGCAAGAAAGGGCTCCCTAGTTTGTGTAATTACCATGTACACCATATATGAAATGTACAAAGACGTAGCTTCTTCTCGCTCTTCGTACGCCATCTTTCTCGAATGCCGAGGCAGTTTGTTGTTGCTGGTGACGTAAAGAGGTCAGCCGGAGGTGGCTCTGTTACCACTAGTTGAAATGGGTACAGCGCCACCTATCATACTGGGGTATGACATGCTGTCCATGTAAACGTACTGAATTAAAGACACATCTACACGTGGGTAATGATGTGAATATTACACAATTACTGCATATGGCTATGTTTTCATCAAAGCGTAAAAGTGGTTATATATATATATATATATATATATATATATATAAACTCCCTTTTTATTATATGCGAGAAAGCGCAAACAAGCACAAAAACTAGAACCATGAGTTTATGTAGTGCTGTTTACTTGTTAACAATATGTTAATTGACAATTGAAATATGTTATACTGATGTACATTTTTAACATTTCCTCAGTTGGCTGAGCCTTCCTGTGTGAATCAATATACTTTACTAGCTTAGCTCATTGTGAAAGTTCCTGGGCTTTGGTTTCGTGGTAAAGTGCAGGTGTCACCTTTTCTGTGAGGTGGCTGCGTGACGGGAGCTTATTTCGCAGCTCCAGTGTCTTCAACAGGTGACGAAACCCGGTATTGTCAACAACAGAATAATGTCGTAGATCCTTAACTATAAAAGCTCCCACAGATTGGGGTATTATCTTCCCTTTCTCTGTGTTGGTTGCCAGAGTCGCATCAGTTCTTGGCTGGGCTGGGTCTGCTGTCTCTTTGGCAGCAGCTAACTTAGACGGTAGCCTCTCCGGGTGAAAACGGCTAAGGTGATTTCTCAAGTGAGCGGTATTCCCAAGGTATTTAATGTTTGTGTGACATACTTTACACACTGTGTGTGCCCAGTTCGCGCTTGTCAGTGTCTTCATAAGATACAAAATGTCTCCAGAGGGCTGCTTTTAAAATGCTAGGTCACACAACGAATGTCAGATAAGACCGTTCTTATTGTTAACTGGCAGAAAGAGTAGAAAACAGAGAGGGTTGAAACAGAGTAGGATTCGTACTTGCGCTGCCTGAAAATCAACAAGTTACGTAAGAAGGCTATAATCAATTATGGTGTGTCACCGCATCAATGCATAATCGTCCGTGTCCACATCACGATGCATCGTTAAAACGTTTAATTTAGGGTAGCCCTGTTTAAATGGAGATGCTCAAGTTAAAGTACTGGATCAATGACCAGTATTTGTAATGGTGGCTGTACCATTCAAATCTTAACAATATCCATCCCTCTGTCTCCATCTGTTTGTGGCTCTTCCTCACAGGCGTGTGCTGTTGAACTGCTGTATGTGTGCTGTTTATCCGTGTCCATCGCTGCTGTAGCCTGGAATGGGCCACAACTCCAAAAGACTAGAACACACCTCTTTATAGCCTGAGCTCTGCCGTTTGGACTTCAACATATACACAGGTAGGCATAAGAAAGACGTGTTAAACATCCCACAGTTCATCATGGTCATCTCATATACTCTAAAAACTTGTGACAGAATATTTATCTTGTATTGATTAATTTAATGAAGCATGTTGTGACTTTTGCCCTCTTTTTTTTTTTTAGAGCCAACATGTTTTGGAAATTTGACCTCCACACCACATCCCACATTGACACGCTGTTGGAGAAGGAGGATGTGACGTTGACGGAGGTGATGGATGAGGACGATGTCCTGCAGGAGTGCAAGGCCCAGAACCATAAACTGGTTGACTTTCTACTGAGACCACAGTGCATGGAGGACCTAGTCACATTCATCACACAGGAACCAAGTACTGATGTTGAGGAGAAGGTTAAATACAAGTAAGAAAAGATTGTGCACATTATAAAGGGGATCAACCAGACGGACGTGGCTTGTTTCCTTTTATTTTGCAAACGCATGTATACACACCGCTAACTCTCGCTGCCTTTTTCTGCTTTGGAATACAGCCATGAATATAGCCATAAACAGGTAGCCTCTGCCTAGTGGACAGCATGTCTTGAAATTGAATTATGCAGTACAAAACATTTGTACTTTTATAAACTTTTCATGGGTCCTTGCAGTGCCCAATGAAAGCATTTTGGGAATTGCAGAATGCTTAAAAGTATCAGCAGAGAAAAGGTGGTCATCGCTACACTGCAAAGGTCACTGTTGCCTTTTGCCATTTTTATTTGATATGTATTTTTTAACTTTAAATTCCCTTAGTTAAAATTAGTAAAGCTTCTTCTGTGTGAAAAAACGCCATTTATGATGTAGCCAGTCTTTAAACTGATCCCTAAACCTTTTGGGAAAAATGCTGATTAACTCTTAATAACCAGCTGGAGTGGAAATCACTAGTTACCTCATGATACGATACACGGCCAACGATACCAATCATTTCAGGATACAGCAATTCTGCAGTAATTGTTATATTGCAGAACAATCATATAAAGATATGTCACAATCTGTTTAACTGAAGAATGCAAAATAGCCGTGAAAAGGTTAGTGCCGAGTTAATCCTTTTAGTCACTGCAGTTTGGTGTGACACAAACTAAAATGAAATACTGAATATAAATTGCATAAAGTCCTAGCATAGTGGTTCTTTTACAAACACACTAACTGTAACTTGTCAGTCAGGGCAAATGTCCAAACTGATCGAACCCAGTTTTTCAGTCTGTAAAGAAAATTTACAGAACAATAGTACAAGCATGAAAACACATTTCAAAACAAACAAAATGACTTCTTTTATAAAAGGCACATATAAATACAAATTTTAGTGCTTTGCAATCATTTATATTTAAATTTAGGGCATTTAGCTGATGCTTTGGTCCAAAGCAACTCACAAAAAGTACATTTGTCAGAAGACAATTGTACAACAACATACAACATATCACTGTCGATAGAATAAAACAAGAATAACCAGCTTATGTAAGTAAACCAGTACACATTTTATGCTTCTACCTTTTTAGAAGCTTAACAAACTTGTCTTAGTGTAAACCTGTACACATTTCAAGCATTTACTTTTTAAAGCATGACAAAAGTGTTCTGTGAATATATATATAAACACATTTAAATGCGTATCAACTTGTTTTACATAAACCTGACAACGTTTCAGTGCTTTGAAGCAACTTGTATTATTTAAACCTGAGCACATTTCACTTCATCCTCAAATATGCATGTTCTTGTTCAGGAAGAGCAAGTGATAAGCATTAGGGCCCAATGATTTCCGCGATCACGGAATTGCGGACGGAATCGCGGAATTGGCCGATTAAAACGGAATCTACTCTTTAACACGGAATATCGCGGAATTTGACATAATTTCACTGAAATGTTGTTCTCGTGTGGAAGATGAACTTTTGTCTGGGGAAAACTGCACGGGGGGAACCAAATCTGGGTGGCACAACAAGTCGCCGCCGCCACCCTCCCCACAGACTGAGCTCTCCTGTCAAAACATTGCAAGCATGGCGAAGTGGCTGCCCACGGCTCCATCTTCGTCGGCGAAAAAGCTGAGAAACTTGACATTTACCCCGCAGTACAGAGCCGAGCAGTTCCCGAACGACTTGTATGTGTCAGGTGAACTGTTGTTTTGCAAAGAAGCAGACCTGAGAAATCATAATTAAAGGTGTAATGCGTCAGAGTTAGCCACTGTCCGATTCATATTATTTGGATATAATACCAGAGTGACTGTTAACTGCTGCTAACAGTAGCTGCTGTTAGCTAGCTAGCCCCGTGAGCCACAGCCTTCTTAGCTGACTCTGCCTGGGCTGGGAGGCTTTTCTGGATCTGCCTGAGAGCTGACCATGTTTTTATTCAATGAAACCCATAAAAACACAAAATATACTACTGTATGAAGACATGATGAAGTCAAAATATTTTTGATTCACTTTAATGTACTATACGGTACAGTATTGAGGAAATATGTTTGTCCCCTCAATTAATTTAAGGTAATTTCTATTTAATTTGTGTACATTTGAGTTATTTACATTGAAAACACACTGTTTTTAGTAGTATAATAAGAGTAAATCAGGATTCCCAAAAATTAAAACGGAAAAAACGGAATTTGGGAAAAAATAAAACGGAATTTGGGAAAAAATAAAACGGAATTTGGGAAAAAATAAAACGGAATTTGGGAAAAAATAAAACGGAATTTGGGAAAAAATAAAACGGATTTCATAGGGCCCTACAGCATGCTTGGAGGTGAGTGCACTTCTCTGAGCGGTGATTAGTACTAGAGATGCACCGATCGATCGGCAACTGATCGCAATCAGCCGATAATGCCCCATCGGTTTTGATCGGAGTTCTCAAAATAGATCACATCAGGCCGATCAGATGACGTTTAAGTATAAAGACAGTGCATTAACTGCATGCAGGGAGGGAATTTCATGGCCGCCGTTGCCCCGCACTTTGGTGTTGATGCCCCGTGAAAAAAAAACTCATCGTACGGCCACAGTGACCTCTGTGCCCCTGGCCCGGTCAGCGTAGCGAGCTTGCCTTTAGTTACAGCCACCTGAGTGCACAGTAGTCACTCACAGTAACTTCAGTGAGTCCGCGGTTCGCGCAGGTGGAGTCTCATCATCACGATGATCTCACGTGAAAGCCTCTCAAACAGCAGCAACGTCTCAAAACACAAGAACAAAACTTACAGCACAGGTGTGAAAGCGAGCGCAGCCGGTTTTGACATGATACGTAACTGACTTATGTGGTAGGATTTAGTCCGGTAAAGTTGGAAATATATTCACAGATTCGAACTTCCAATAACTCATAAGTGAAACCTTGTTAAAACACAACACATCGGTGATCGGTGATCGGCCCCAAAAATCCTGATCGGTGCATCTCTAATTAGTACTAGAGCTGCACCGATCAGGATTTTTAGGGCCGATCACCGATCTGCGATCACCGAAAGCAGTATCTGCCGATCCCGATATTGCCGATCACTGATCACAGCGTCAAATCCATAAATTCTTCCATATTGTTGTCTTGTGTAACTATATTTAGCTAATGATTCTTCTTACACAACATTGACATTGTATTATTAAGTATAAAAATTAGGAGATGAGAAAGTATCATGAATTGACCACCGTTTTATTGCAGGCTGAGGCAATGTGCAATATTTCACACTCTAGAGACTCTCTTAGAGACAACTTGGACTCAGCTTACATAGAGTAACTGTAGCTTAGTAGTGGGAATGCAGTCAGGGTGGGAATTTCATCATTTTAGGGGCAAGTCCATTTGGCCTTCACTTTTTTTTCAGGGGCACCAAGGCCACATGACAGGGCACAAAGGCCACTGAGTAAAATGTGTTGATTTACCTTTCAGACTGATACCATAACATCCTAATTTATAATAAGACATGGATTGTGTATTACAACATTTTTTAATACCAAAATCAAGTTAAAGTTATATTAGAAAGTAGTTTTTGTTAAGTAGGGTTAGGGTGAGGTGATTTTTGTGACACCTCACTGAATATTAGTGTTATTGAATATTTCTCCCAATAGAAGTTCCCCAAAATTATGGCAAAGCACATTTTTTCCAAACAAAAAATTGTGAAAAACCAGCAGGAGAAAACTGATGTGTGGAGTGATTTTGGTGGCACTACACTCTGAATAATAGTGAAGTTATTGAATTTCTTGTAGTTTCTCTTTTCAGTGTTGCACTTTGTAGACGGTCCCTGCGCCCTCGTCTCACAGCTGGCTGACCATACAGACCAGAGTTAATGTCCAGACGCTCATTTTGATTAACATACGGTTGTAGCTGGTTGTCTGCCTTACAACAGTAGAAAAGAGCCGTCGTTTGTGTTTTAACAAGGTTTCACTTATGAGTTATTGATCCGGGAAATTCGAATCTGTGAATATATTTCCAACTTTACCGCACTAAATCCTACCACATAAGTCAGTTACGTATCATGTCAAAACCGGCTGCGCTCGCTTTCGCACCTGTGCTGTAAGTTTCGTTCTTCTGTTTTGAGACGTTGCTGCTGTTTGAGAGGCTTTCACGTGAGATCATCGTGATGATGAGACTCCACCTGCGCGAACCACGGACTCACTGAAGTTACTGTGAGTGACTACTGTGCACTCAGGTGGCTGTAATTAAAGGCAAGCTCGCTACGCTGACTGGGCCAGAGTTTTTTTTTCACGGGCATCAAGGCCAAAGTGCGGGGCAACGGCGGCCATGAAATTCCCTCCCTGCATGCAGTCAATGCACTGTCTTTATACTTAAACATCATCTGATCGGCCTGATGTGATCTATTTTGAGAACTCCGATCAAAACCGATAGGGGCATTATCGACCGATTGCGATCGGTTGCCGATCAATCGGTGCATCTCTAATTAGTACCTGTATGAGTGTCGTGCATTCCCCTCATTTGTAGCATGTACGAATGCATATCCCACTTGTTATCTATAAAATGGGCAGAGATTGTCACATAGGACTTGTGGCCCGTAAAGTCCATCCATCGCAGGTGTGCACAATGTTCTTTGCAGACTGTAGTGCATCCTCCACTTTTCCTCTCAATTCATCATAAAGAGCTTTTTTCTGTGAAATATTTTCTGCATAGTATTTGATATCTTTGTTCCAGTGAAGCATTTGTCAGAAAACTTTACGACTACGCTGTAAGGGCAGATGTCCTTGCAGCTAAACCCAGTGATGACTTGAAGAGATAGGAAGCTTTGCTTCAAACATTGCTTTCACCGCTGCAGGTTGACTTGCAACCTTAGCATTTGTGGCTTTCTCAATGATGAGATCAGAGCGGGGGTGTTGCACCTGGCTTTGCATGTTTGTGGTGGTCACCACGTACTTTACTTTTACCAGACAGTTCTTGCATATCGCGTAGTTGACCGATTTTGTTTATGTTGCTAGGACATCTCTTAATGTAACTTTCTTAACTTTGCTGTCTGCCATGATCTGACTGTAACCCTCCCCTTCTTCTGCCAAGTTTCTCTCAGTCATGTAATAAGGGTTACCAAGAGGAGCCATAGAAAGCAATGCTGGGGAGTCAAATTGGCTGGGGAATCGGTTGAATTGGACTGTGTTAAAAGAAGTACGAATGGATTCAAAAGAGAGCTGCAGAGTTAAAAAATGATTGAAATCTTCAGAACAGTTTCTGTCTAACAAAGTCCATTGCTGGGTTATTAGCAAGGATGTCCGCCATACAGTTGATGAATCATGGTTTCTTCCAAATGCTACAAACACTGGAACCAAGGTAATATCACAGAAAAAGCTATTCCAGCTCCATATGATTAAGATTTTCCTTTATTGACCCCCCTTGCAAGAAATTCGCAGGTAAAACAGCATTACAGCGGGAAATCAGTAACAGCACAAGAGTTAGTCTAAAGAAATGGAGACAATACAGATGATGGGAAAAGTGGTGGATGAACTCCAGTCTGTAAAGAAAATTTGCTCACCTGCGATGGATGGACTTCACAGGCCACAAGTCCTATGTGACAATCACTGCCCATTTTATTGATAACAAGTGGGAAATGCATTCGTATGAGGTGGATGCACGATGCACAGAACACGAGTTTTTTTTTTTTTCAATGTTTGCGGAATCAAGAATTGCTCTCTGCAGAATCAAAATTGCTCTCCGCGGAATTTAAACTTTTTCTCTGCAGATTCCTGGGGGGACTAATAAGGGGCTGCTTCAGTTCTGACTTACTGGAGGGGAATTGCATGTGTTAAAGCCTGTGTGGGTGTGTCCTTACAGAGTTATAAGGTCATGTGTAAATTCTTGAGTTTCAGGGCTCTATTTAAAAGATCCAGGTAGTTGATTTAAAGCACAGGGCGCTAGAGTGATTAGGATGTGTCTAAATCAATTCCCTTTAAGACCCTGATGCGCCAGGACCTGACGCTTTAAACCAGGGGTCACCAACCTTTTTGAAACTGAGAACTACTTCATGGGTACTGAGTCATACCAAGGCCTATCAGTTTGATACACTCTTCTGAAATAACAAATTTGCTCAGTTTGCCTTTAGTTATATATGATTATTAATGATACTCATCTATGTTAAGACACTGATCACGTTAATGATTTCTCATAATAATTTTCAACAATGACTTAACAATGTGGGCAACACATAATATCAATATTCCCTTTTCATTTTTAGAACAGGCCTGAGGGCTACTCATGTGGTCCTTGGGGGCTACCTGTCACTCGGCTTCGCTGGGGGAAACCTCTGCTTCAGCGTTTCACAATCATGTATCCCATCAACAGCTCAATTTTATGTATGTACCTACAGACATTCGTTCGTTCTTCTACAGGCCAGCTCATAGAGTCAAAAGCCTTTTCAGCGTCAAAACTCTCGAGGACAAATTCTAGCTTGTTTTTGTGAATACGGTTTAGTATGTGCAGAGACTGTCTAAAGTTATCACGGGTTTGTCTTTGAGAAATGAATCCAGTCTGGTCATTGTGTATAAGCTGTGGTAAAATGTTTTCTAGTCTTTTGGCAAGGATGGCTGTGTATAATTTATAGTCTACATTTAACAACGAAATAGGTTGGTACGATCTGCATTCTAGTTTATCTTTTCCTTCTTTGTGAATAAGCGAAGTTACTGCATCATTCCAAGGAGGAGGCATTTTTGCATCTGATAAAGTTGTATTACAAGCTCGAAGAAGACTAGGAACTAATCCTGTCCGGAAAGCCCTATATAATATTTCCAGTTCATTTCTGATTTTCTGTATTTTCATCATTATGGTTGTTTTTTGTTCTCTTTGTGTTGCGCCTTGAGATCCTTCAATTCTTTGTTGAGGTCTTTTAGTCTCGTTTCTTTTCTTTTCTTTTTTGGGCACAAAAGGATATAATTTTCCCTCTGATTACTGCTTTTAGGGTGTCCCATACTATAGCTGAGTCTACCTCTCCGGTAGGGCTGGGCAAAAAATCGGCAAAATCGATTATTTCGAGTTTTTGGTTGAGGACGATTTTTAAAAATGAAAATCTTTTTTTTTTATTTAACTTGCTCCGCTGCTGCTCCTCGTGGGCTCCCGTAGTTCATAGTCGGCTCCTCCCTGCATTGACTTTCCACAGAGAAACAAACACAACATGCAGCGAGCAAAGAGTTCGTTAATAAAAAGGCACTGTCTCGTTAGTAGCTTGGTTTTGTGGCATCAGACCTCGAAACAAACCACCGTCCGCTGCATAGTTTGTTCAAAGGCTGTTGCAACTAAAGACAGCGGACTGAACCATTTATTTCAGCATCTCAAACAGACGCGTGGATCGCAGTGGGACACTTGTCGTTCACTACAAGATGTACAGACCGCGGCAGCCCACACATATCCACTATAAAGCAGCCAACATTAGCGGAATCGTTCAATCATTGTGTCCCGTATGAGAAGAAAGGGTCCCGGTGGACAGCTGTTACAGATGCAGTCACGTTGCATATCGCTAAAGATATGCTGCTCGTATTTACAGTGGAAACGCCGGAGGTTCATCCGCATGCAGAAAATGTTCGACCCCAGACTGGTGTTACTAAGCCACAACGGGGCAAGATGTCTCAAGTCAGAGGAAGCAGACAGGCTCGTCTTCCTGGCCAAAAATTAGTAAAATCTACCAACATGTCATGTTTACTATGCAATGCATGCAGATGTTTAATTTAGATTATATATGTTCAGGGATATGAAATACTTTTTTGTAAACAAAGGCACCTTTTGCAAAATAAAGGATTTAATGAAAGTTATATTAACACTTTATCAATACCAGTATGGAAACTTATCTGTTTTTATAATAGCAAGCAATCTGACATGTTAAATTTATGTTTACAAAAGCATTTTATCAAAAAGGGACACAGTCTTTTCAAAAGGATGCACTTTTTTATGCGAGTTTGAAGCTGCACTGTTTACAATGGCAGGGCAAATTTGTTGTAAATCATAGCATTAAAATAAAAGCGATGCTTTTAATTATTTCTTTGTAATTTGAAGTTTGTTCTTGAGAAGAGAAAAAAAAAATCGATTAAAATCGTAAATCGAGTTTGGTGTGAAAAAATTCAATTTTTAGGCCATATTGCCCAGCCCTACTCTCCGGTATCATTGTCCTTTAGACGCATTTTTATTTCATTTCTCATTAAGATTGGTACACCATCTGTCGACCTGATTTATAAGATGAATAATATACCCTTGAGAATCCCATTCTTTTAAATTTTTCATGCTCTGATGGGATGAGGTGTGTCTCTTGCAAAAGTATGATTTGTGCATTTTCCTTTTTCATTTTGGATATCATTTTGCTTCTCTTTGTCGGGTTTAGAATTCCCTTTACATCATAAGAGATGACCTTAAGGACTTAGTAACATTTTCCAAAACAAAGTCTCTCCCAGCATTCCTAGTTACATAAAGATTGCAAAGTGATAATCTCTCTCCCAGAGAACAATTATAAAACAACATCAAACAGAGAACAGCATTTAACAGAGCTTCATGGAAGCTTGACTGACTGACCAAATGCAGATGGTAGCAACTGAAGATGAAAATGCAAATCAAACTGTTTACTTATGGACCTTTGATTGTAAAGGTGTTCTCTGACACAGTGATAATAAGATTTGGCGGTTGAAAACGTGACTAGGTACATAACTGTACCTAGTCACGTTTAATGTTTTTAAAAATTTTTTACATTAAAAGTATTGCTTAAAACCATTACACAAGTTCACAAGTATATGCAGTAGGGATGTCCCAATCTGATCTGCAGGATGGGGATCGGGGCCGATATGGGCATTTTTAAACTGGCAGAACGCAGATGCGCACGTAATGTTGACCTGTGGATAAAATGTCTGCAATTTGGAAATTGGTTAATTTGGAAAGCGAAAGCAGTCCAACAGCGATATGTAATATCTGCAATACAACTGCTGCATAGAGGGGTAACAAAGGAACTGCATTTAATACTACACATTTGATACAGCACATAAAAAAACAAACACTCAAAGTTTAACAACGAGTTCACTCAAGCAATACAGGCAAAGGCACTGAAGCAGCAAACACTCGAAGGTCATTGAATTAATTAAAACCAAGTCATTTGACTCCTATTTCGACTACATTTAAGTCAAAATTTTAGATCTTTAAATTCTTTTCAGCGCTGAAATATTCAAATAATCTCCAACATGATGTGCTTATTATGTATTTTAATACATTTTCCATCATTGCAACAAATCACAAATGTGAAATTAAATTAAACTTGAGACTTCAAAACTCATCCATCACTCCATTGTCTACCATAGATGTAGCAGAACTCAATGTTTTTTTTCCCCTCATTTTATTTAACCTCTTGTTTAAAATATGAAAATACATTTACCTTGTATTATTTATTGATCTGTATCTTACTTGTCCATATTTGCCAACCATGAGACCTCCTAAAATAAGGAGGATTTAGGAACTCAAGATCAGGCCTGTTGGTCTTCTCCCCGAAAGAATTCAAGTTTCAGAGAGACTTGTTTCCTACAATAATCATTTTCATCTTCTGATAAAAGTGCTGTTTAATCTTAGAAAAACAACCATTTGTCTAGATAATATTTGTATTGAATGCCAGGGCATGTTATTGAGCTTTTTTTGGAAATGACAAGTAAGTGAAAGTGAATTATGTGCTGCTTGTCCAGTGTAAACATTGCAAACTGTGTAACATGTTGGGGAAATCTAAGGAGCAGCTTTTGTTTTCTTCCAGGTATCCGAACATATCATGTGAGCTTCTTACATCTGATGTGAGCCAGATCAACGATAGACTGGGAGAAGATGAGAAACTGCTGATGAAACTGTATGGCTTCCTCCAGAATGAGCCACCTCTCAACCCGCTCTTAGCAAGCTTTTTTTCCAAGGTTCTGTCCATTCTTATAGGACGCAAGCCTGAACAGGTAAGTCTGCGAGAGCAGGTTGCTTTATATGAACAGGATTTTCAGTTATCATCTGATGGGATTATCCCATAAACCGAGTTGGGTTTAGAATCAGAATTGGGTCTACTGTTACTAAGTGTTTTTTCAAATACAAGGAATTTCCCTCGGCATGTTGGTGCATAACAACAAACACAGAATGGAAAAAAATATGAAGACAGATAAAGGCAAGTACTGTGACTTGCAAAGCATAAATGGAAAATGATCATAACATGAAGAATATTATCAGTGAAATTGTGCATGTATAAGTCTATGCTAGTGACGGCATGGGTGGCTTAGCGGTTAGCGCTTTTGCCATACAGGTCCCGGGCTGGATTCCTGGCTGAGGCAGGGCCTGTCCGTGTGGAGTTTGCATGCTGTCCCCACGTTTGTGTGGGTATCCTCGGATTCTTACATTTTTTCCATCATCAAAACATGTTGACAGGAGAGTCGGTGCTCGATCAAGGTCAGGATTAAATGCCGAGAACATTTAAAATACACATTTAAACATCCACCGGCATTTCACCGCATGGGCAAAGGTGATGGTACTTTTGATCAGTATGTCCAGTAATTCCAATGATGACAGGTGATAGACGTGCAGGGTTCTCCCCAGAAATTTTGAGCGTAGCGGCGCACCGTCTGTCCGGGGGGGGGGGGGGGTGCGAACGCTCGTCAACGTCAGTCCGGGCGGGGTTTGTTACGCCATTGTTCGCTGAAAGTGAAACCATCAAAGTGAAAGAAAGATTAAAGAGACAAAAAAACACAGGCAAATTCACTGGTCGCACATCATGACTAAATGTAAAATTGAGTTGCACTGTCTCAAATTTTGGTCACAAAATGCAACTATTTGGTTGCTGTCTGGAGCCCTGGGCTGATACGGCTCTTAAATTGGCCTAGTACAGATGTCTATCAGAGTATTTGTGTTCCGATGTATAAAAACAATGCCTGCAATAATTTAAAATGATGCCATTATGTAAATTGACCAGCAGAGCGCCTTCCAAATCCATTATTTACACCACTCTCAGACTCAGCAGGGCAAGCAGCACATGTAGACAGTGATTTGGACAGGGTTAAGTGAAGTGACGTCTTCACAGTAAGTTCCTAACTGGTGTATAAGTGAAGCAAACATCAGTCAAGTGAATAAACTATGACCCTAATCATTTTCCCTTTAGAAATATAACATTATATAACATTCCCAAAAATCCCATATCAATCAGCTCTAATGTTGGAGGCCATGTGGAGGCAGTCCAGACAACCATCTTTAGGGTGATGCAGTGTTTCCTCTAGGATTTTTTTCAGCAGCGGGGGCAGTATGGAGTAAGATCGCTGTCAATAATGAATGAATCCATGATTCTAACATTTGTATTCGTAATGTTAAACTTTTGTGTGCAAATAAAAATGTTGTACACAAAATTCTACTGTCATATACACAAGTCTGAGAAATTGTCTGGGTTAGGATTGTTTTTATGTGAGTATGAATCTAAAAGCTGTGAGTGCAAAGTCTTGTGAGCACAACTCTTATTTCTACGACTACGAAGTCTTCACTGAAAACACGATTCAAGTTTTTGGGTAGGAGTAGAAAAGTGTTGAAATGACGTCACGTAGGTCACAGGCAGGTCACAGGAAAAGTAAACGAACCTCGATCACTCCAAACGGTGCATTGTACCTGTCCTCTGTGAGGGGGCGGGTCAAGAGGCGAGCTGCTGGAATCTGACCGCACAGAGACCCCAACACCAAGAGAGAGATTTACTGAAACTGTAGCGGAACCACAAGGTCCAAAAGACAAACCATCCGGCACCCAGTGAAGGAAAAGAAGGAAAGAAGAGGAAGACGTGAAGAAGATAGAGGTACAGTAACGTCAATATGATGAAGAGAAAGTAAATTAATAGTTTAATGATCGTAGTTACCGTTGTTGTTAGCTTGCTAGCTTACTTTGGACGATAGCAGCATTGTTTAATAATAAATAGCTGAGTCGACGTGTGTTAATGTTACTCCACCTTCAATTCATCAGGGACGTTTGGAAAGTTAACGTTAGGCCTGTTCAGGTGTTATTTTACAGGTGTCTTTACTGCT